>NW_019229107.1:0-633 GCF_002742605.1 Olea europaea var. sylvestris
TTTTAATGTATATGTATAGATGCTTCCCAGATCCTTTGTCAACGATTGGAGACACCAACTTGGTGACACAGTACGAGTAACTGTATATGATGGTATAATTGTCACAATATGATTGGAAAGAGATAATTGAAGAATATATTTTGTCAATGGATGGGAACAATTTTTTGACTATCATAACTTACATGATACTCATGTTTTGGTATTTGAATATAACGGAAACTCCACATTCAATATGACCATATTTGACCATTCTGGATTAGAGGTGACATATGACTCCGATGTTCCCGAAAAATACAACGTTTCACATACAGATAACCCTGCATTTGAAATAACACTAATATCTCATCACAACAGCTATCGGGAAATTGTAGGTGTCATCTTTAATTTATCATTCTACATTCATCTCTTCCACATAAATTTGGTTCAAAGATCAATAATTTATTCATTCATGATTTTTCAGTGTATATCAGAACGGTTCTCTAGATATCACCTACCAAGAGGTCTGTGAAGTGTTCAAATCCATGATTCTTTATATCACAACTGGGAGCTCGCCACAAATTTGCGACCAAATGGTCTAATAAGACGTAGATTATAGGCTGGGCAGATTTTTTTAGAGAAAAAGAACTACAAATG
>NW_019229107.1:1647-14857 GCF_002742605.1 Olea europaea var. sylvestris
AAAAAAAGAATAGTTGCTACAGTGTGTAAAAATGGAAGAATCTACTGTTCTTTCTACAGTAGCGAGACATTGCTCTTTTTATATAGTGGTGACAAGGAAGTGATGACATGACAACAATGGCATTTTGTGCTTGAATGGTGCTTCACGTACAGGGCACAGGCCTGCTAGGACATACACAAGGGGTGGAGCCCGCGCAATTTTGTTTTTGTTTTTTTTTTTTAATGCAGGTCGAACCCACCAACCTGTCCTCTACAATGAGGGGGCTTACATGAATAATGCCGTGTACTCGGGGCATTATTCTTTGTGCTTAGCAACCTCTTATTGTTGTTGCTCTTTTTACCTAAAAATGACGTTTTCCTTGAAAACTACAAAAAATGATAAGGAGCTGAAAATTATATTTTTATTTTTTAATTTTTAGATAGCACAAAGAATACTTTCTATTCCCTTTATTTTTTAAATATACAATATTCATCAATCCTAATCCTCTTGAATCAAGAGCAAATAGGTCATTAAATAACCCCCGTTGCCCCCATTAAATTTCATTTCATTTTTCCTTTTCTATCTTCAATCACACAATTTTTCATAAAATAACATTACATGTAAATCGAAAATTTTTCATTCTTTTTCAACCACTCATTTTAAAAAAAAACACTATTCTACCCATTTTCATTTCAAAAAATGGGGGCCATGGACCAACCAAGTAATCGACTTAATCCTTAGCATTACCGATCACTATTTACTTTAAATAAAATTGAACCATTATCGACTAAATTTTTCCTTTTGGACCAAAATATGGAATCTATTCTTCTTCATCTTTTAATCGCTAAAATATTGGTTAGACCAACATATCGATGTATTTACTATTTAATATTCACACTGTATACACAATATAACGTAAAAATCTGTTTAAGGAAAAAATAATAATGAAAGGACGGGATTACCCTGCAATTTGAAATAATTTGTAAGTTAAACTCCCGAAAGCCATTGAAAGAAGTCTTTAATTTCTTTGCCAAACTAGTTCCCTTCCAGGTCTTCGACGATGGAGACAAAGTTGTTCCAACGGTTGTTTCCGGAGAAGAAGTGGTTGGAATTTCGAAACGACACCCTACGAGAAGACTAAGACATTGACGCCAATCTATCTATGTAGTCCATCATCCTATTCCTCTCAACGGAAAGCTCGCTGCCTAGAACTTTGACTGAGTTTTGCTTGTCGATAGAAGAATTAAGCGCTCCCCCGGAAACTTCGTAACCATCATCAACTATGTATTCGAAAGAACCAATAGAATAAGAGTGCCGCCTTCCTTCCTTGAATTTCAACGAGGTACAGCGACGACTGATGCTCCCGATCTCAACTCGAAAACTCCTACCATTTTCATTACTATTATCGTTTCCATTTCTTAAGTTTCTATTCATATTATTGTTATTTATGTCTTAATTTTTAACATAGTGGATTTTATCAAGTACATTTGAGTATGAGGGAATCACTGTGGAGCGACAGAGAGGACAAGTTTGATTTGTGACGAGCCACTTGAGTCGAGGAGTGACCATCAATATCTAACAATTTATCGACTCAAAAAATACAATGAATTTCAACTAACAAGATAGAAAAAACAGTTTTTATGATAATAATAAACCAAAGGGTTCCCCCAACATCATTAAACCAAAGCTCGCTGCCTAGAACTCTTACGGAGTTTTGCTTGTCGATAGAAGAATTAAGCGCTCCCCCGGAAACTTCGTAACCATCATCAACTATGTATTCGAAAGAACTAATAGAATAAGAGTGCTGCCTTCCTTCCTTGAATTTCGACGAGGTACAGCGGCGACTGATGCTCCCGATCTCAACTCGAAAACTCCTACCATTTTCATTACTATTACCGTTTCCATTTCTTAAGTTGCTATTCATATTATTGTTATTTATGTCTTAATTTTTAACAGAGTGGATTTTATCCAGTACATTCGAGTATGAGGGAATCACTGTGGAGCGACAGAGAGGACAAGTTTGATTTGTGACGAGCCACGTATCAATACACCCCACGTGGAAAGCGTGATAACAAAGCGGCAGTAAACGGAGTCGATCAATCAGCTTGAACTTCAATAAACACACGTTACGATCTCCGCCGACGAGGTTCTCAGTCACTGATCGAAGGGTAAAGAGTGGAAGAGGATCAATCAAGTTTGTATTATATGAAGCAGTACTGAAGTTACGTCGTAGGTTTACGCCATCGGCGACAGTGGAGAAGGTGTGTCGGGATGACCGATGTAGTCGCTTGGATAAGAAGCGAAGGAGGTAAATGAACGCCGAGACAATAATGGAGGATGCGATTATAACTATCAATATAATAATTGATGAAGAATTAGAAGAATATAACTGTGGTGATGATGATGCATCGATGTACGATGGCTGTTGTTGAGGTATAGTGGTGGTGTTGGTAAGCATGGTGGAGTCGCTGTCGGCAATGGTAAGCGACGACAATGGTGTGTACAAACTTGATATTATTTAACAGCGTTGAGAGTGTTTATGATCAAGCCATACATAGAGAGAAGTAAAGGGTTCATGATCAAGCTATTTTCTAGGGAGACAGAGAGACGTGTTAGGAACAAGGGCGAATCCAGAGGTCGAGTTTAGTTAGGGCGGATCGTGAGCATTGAAAACTTATTATCGGAGGCCAACGTTCGTGATGGGGGTTGTTTATTAATATTTAATTAAACAATATTCAAAAAATCGTACGAATTAGAACTAGAAGAATTAGATACACCACCAGAACTAGAACGAGGTACAAACTTTCATTTTGGATGAAAAATCGTTCCATAATTTGCAAAATGTCCTAATTTATTTTTCGATTAAATAGCCAATATATATTAACAAAATGTCAATATTCAATTTACAATTAAAGTTAATTGAGCAAGCATTATTATATTAACAAAATTGATATTATTTATGTGATTAAATCAATTTTATGCGCTTGTATGATTCCACTTTCTCGCAATCGATTTTTTGTGAACAAAAAGTGGAACCTTATATTAATTAAATAAGTTTTGTTGAAAATTTTTTTATGACACTAAGGCCAATTTTCTAACAAATTCATCAACCATTAATTGACCAAACTCTCAAATCAATTGATTAAAGAAAAAGAAAATCAAGAAGAGGTACAAAGCAACAGTTAAAATGTTTCTACTTGCATTAAACCAGTAAAATTGAACATGTATTATTTTTTTACATTATGTGCTAAAAATTAAAAAGTGTTATGATGGTAAAGGAGTTAATATGTTTAAGGAAGGTAATATGTTTGAATCACCATCATTGCATTGCATTTGTTTTGGTAAAAATTGTTGAAATACAAAAATTATAAAGAACATTGCTCTTGAAGAGTTTCAAACATAGAACCTCTAATTCAATAATAGAAGGACTAATCAACTAAGTTAACAGAGATGTTTGTTGTTAATATGAATTACTAAATATATAATTTAAAAATTCTATTTATTATCAGCAAAAAAAGTTCTCTCGAACGAATCCAGCTAGGATGGTTGCCTAGCTCACTGGCCTCTAAATCTGCCCTTGGTCAGGGATGCATATATATAAATAAGTATAGGTTTTTGTGCTTTTGTTGGCACAGACACGTGTCTGGCACATGCACTATCAAAGTGTATTTGACAATCTTTCTAATAATGTTTCGTAAACTGTACATGTAAAATGTTTTAGAAGTCCGTGTAACACGAATTTTGTTTATACTGAGGATAAGACAAGAAATAATCCACATGTAATATTAAGTGTCTGTTTGACACTCATTACTAGTTTACTACAAAATTATTTTAAACCACACATTCAGACAATTCAATATTTTACATGTATATTAAATTTTTTTCCTACTTTTCAACCATACATTCTTATTTAAAACTCTGTTTTTTCCTACAATAATGATTATAAAACAAACTCTCATTGTATTTTTCTATTTCACAACATGTTCAATGAAGTACTTCATGTTAAATAATATAAAATAAATAGAAATTTTGTTTATCTGATTCACGATGTGCATTCTATTGCGTGAATTGAGGTTGTGTGGGTTAGCCGGTTAGGGTTGGGTTTTGGTGAATGGAAAATGGTGGATTTGGTATTTAGCCGAATAGAACAAAATTATGTGATTTATTATATGGTTAAAAATTAAAATCTTATTTTTCTGATTCACATTTGTGGTGCATCAAGAGCTTTCATTCCTTTTGTGTTTAGTCATCGATGAGGTCATTTTGCTTTAGTTGAAGACGGGGGCCTTGTTTGTTGAACTACGGAGTTCTGTTGTCAATAATCGAGGCTTGAGTCGAGGAGTGACCATCAATATCTAACAATTTATCGACTCAAAAAATACAGTGAATTTCAACTAACAAGATAGAAAAAACAGTTTTAATGATAATAATAAACCAAAGGGTTCTCCCAGCATCATTGAACAATATTCATGTGCCCCATTTGAGCCATATTAATGTAAGAATGAGAATGAAAAATATAATCGTTACGGATTCCACACGAGAGATAAAAAGTCAAATATAAGCTTGATGTGATGCATAATAATTATATTTTTTATTTTAATGGGTAAATAATGAGAAACTGACGAGGGCTAAAAATATTTAAAATATAATCGTTGCGAACTCCACACAAGAGATAGAAAGTCAAATATAAGCTTAATGTGATACATAATAAATTTTTTTTTTAATTTTAATGGGTAAATAATGAGAAACTGACGGGGGCTAAAAATATTTATTCATGTGAAATATTAAACACCTTAGTCCAGGTTTTGGACTTGGAAGTTGGAAGCGATATGGCTATGAAATATTTTGAAAAGAAAATAGACTTTCTATGTGGCACTCCCAAATAAATCAGCACACTGTGCACAAGCCCCTCTCTCCCTCCCTCATTCTCCGACTTGCGAGCCGAGCGATCATTCCTTAGTCACTATGATTCGCCGCGCCTCCACCGGCCTACTCTCCCGCTCCATAGTCGCCGGCGTCCACCACCACCGCCACTTCTCCTCTACCGAAGTCCCGGGGGCGGATGAGCTATTCATGATGGCCTGGAAGAGAATAATGCCAAATTTGGACCCACCCAAGACTCCCTTGGCTTTCACGCGGCTGCGGCCGTCAATTTCTGCGGCGGACATTGCTTCGAAGCTCACCGTCAACTTGGTTTCTCCATACTTGGAATTTTCCAACAGAGAGGTCAGATTCATGCTTAAACTCATACCGTCAATAAACAATTAAACATCCCTATTTCATTTATTCTGAGAGTTTTCCGCTTTCTAACTCGTTGTTCGGTCAGAATATTATCTTATTTGTGTTTGGATTGTTATAGTTGCTCTTGTGTTATCTGAGTTTTATGTGTTACTTGCGGAATATGATTATGTTAGGGATAGGGATGAACGCGGTATGGTTTGGACGGTTTATGACAAATTTTCAAACCAAACCATTTAAAGCGGAACGACTTCGATTTCTAAACCAAACCAATTCAAACTATTTTTCTTGGTTTGGCTCGATTTAAAACCATGGTTTAACAAAAATAATTATTAGAACAAAACAATATAACTACCAATAAAAATATAAAAATAATTACCAAAAAAAAAAATGGTAATCTGACTTGAATTTGAGCAAAATTTGAGGAAATTATTTTAAGGAAATGAAATGTGCACGTTTGAATTAAAATATAGATTTTATTGTCTGCTCAATTGTAATAGAGAATCGATGAATGTGGTTTAACATCAATTGTTCAACACTTTACCCAATTTGAGGGTTTTACATTCATAATTATGATGACTCATAAATATTTGGATATGATTAATTAATGGAGATGTATAATTGTCGATTTGAGTTTAACTGAATTATGTCTAATATAGATGTATCTTTTTAATTGAAATGTGTTAAGTCTTAATTGGGTTAAATAAAATTTAGATTAATTTTTTTTTTTTTTTTTTTTTTTGTTTTTTTGTGTAAACGGTTTGGCGATTTAAAACGGTTTGCAAAGATTGAAACCTAAATCAAACCACTTCGAAGCGGTTTGGTTCGGTTCAAAATCAAAACGTTGACCGATCCACATGGAACCAAACCAATGGTTTCAGGAAAACGGTTTCGGTTCTGTTTTGCGGTTTATCGGTTTCGTTGTTCGACCCTAGTTAGGGAATAGCCCTGCTCTGTATGTGTTTACTTTTTAAGCTTTGTTGAAATTTTCGATTCTTTGTAATTGTAGGCGATTAATCTTACGGTGTGTTTGATTGATTTTATTTTCAATGGAAAATATCATTTTTCTATCCTAGTTCTTATTTTTGGGTTGTTTGATGTACAATTTTGTCATGGATTTTTTTTTTTTCAAAAGTTGCTCAAAGTTGACCATGTTTTCCTCAAAAACTAGGAAAATATTTTCGTTATAGTGGACAGCATTTTATTTTCTAAGATAAACACATTTCCCAAAAACTCAATTTTATGAAAAAGTACAATATTTTTAAGGCTAAAAATTAAACCAATCAAACATATTTAATTATCAATTTTCATGCAAATAAGTTACGCGCAATTTAATTACCTGGAACTCATTTTCTTTCTATACAAGTTCCATACTTGCAATTAAACAAAGTTTCTTACTTTCTCAAAAAGAAAAAACCTATGCTCGGATTGGGTTATTTGCAACTGCATTTCCTAATCATTGGTAACTTCTACACTTCTATCCTCATCTTTTTTCTTAGCATTTAATTCCTTAAACTTCAACTTTCCATTTCGTTAGCTGTTTGGGCTTAATTTCTAGAAAAGGAAAATTTAGCCTCAAGTTTAAACAAGTGAAATATACATATGGAAGGAAGTGAAAAACAGAGATTTTCCCCCCACCCCCGAAAGTAGCCTCCCCACCCAGGCAGCAGGAAGTGAATGTTGGTGCTTGCGGCTGGGAGGTTCCTGTTATTCTTCTTTTCACAAGAACTGTGATGTTTAGCTGTGAATTTCAGATGTCAAATCATTGAAGCAACCTTAGCCCAACATGTTTGAATTTTTACGTAGCAAAATAACCAATAAAACACATTGCATTAGAACTATAGTTAATAAATTCGACCTTATTATTATATATAAATTAAATAATCATGACAAACAGGACTAATAAAATTTGAAGATACATTATAGTTAACGAATCCCACCTTACAATTTAAGAGAAATAGTGAGAAATTAACAATAGGAGCAACATCTGAACAATATTGGTTGTCCCGAGATGCTTGCTGCGAAAGGTGTTTCAAGAAATCTCCTCTGAGAAAATATCTAATAAGTTTTAGACGTGTGTCAATATGCAAAACATTACGGAAACAAAATGGGAAATTCTTTAAAATACATTAGCATTCAACATGTTTGGAGCATTTTGTGAAATGAACAATTGTTGTTTCAGGTGTAATCCTTTAGGAATACAAATGTGATTATGGGAGTGCCAGTGTTCTTCTTAGGATTATAACGTACCAATATAAGATAGAAAACAAAAATATTGTAGTTGATCACAAAGAACAATAACCAGAATGTTTTACAATAATAGTTCACTAACCTGTTACATACTTCTGATGCAGTAGATGCCACAGTCTACAGCTCAAAAAATATGCCAAACTTCTGTTATAAGTTGACAGTGTCATGATGGTACTGTAGCAATTTCATGTAGTAGAATAAGATATATGATATATGCTCAATTGTGGGAAAATGTGAACTGTATATTGATTGAAAATGATACAAGGAACAATACATTTATATGATTCTGTAAGCTCTAATCTTGATAAATCAAATTGGAACTACTCTAGGAAAATAAAAAATAATAGGCTAATTGCCTATCTAGATCCCTGACAATTAGGAATTATGTCCTTATTGCTTATATCTTGAAATTTCCCAACACCCTTGAAGCTGGAGAATAAAGATGCTCCATTCCCAGCTTGCAATGATTTTTGGAAGGATGAGCTTGGTAATCCTTTTGTTAAAATGTCTTCTGGCTGATTACCTGTCCTTTCATATGGAGTACACATCAAACTGTTGTCCAATTTTTCATTGACAAAGTGGTGATCAACCTCCATGTGCTTTGTTTGATCATGTTGTACTAAATTATTGCAATATTGATCTCGGACTTGTTATCACAGTAGTCTCATGGGCAGAAACCATTTAACTTGAAGATCATCAAGAATAATCTTAAGCCTTAATAATTTGCAAATATCAAAGAGCTATTACTCGAAATTCTATCTTGGCACTTGATCTAGCTATGACTTCTTGTTTCTTGCTCTGCGAAGTCACTAAATTAACTCCAAGAAATGTGCATTACCTTGATGTTGATCTCCTATCCGCAATGGACCCTGTATAATCAGCATTGGTTTAGGCTTCTAGTCTCAATTTTGAGACCTTTTTGTTCAACAAGTCCCCTTGAGATAGTGTAGGATTCGACAAATTGCTTGAAGGTGAGTATCATTGGGATTGTGCATAAATTACCACACCTCACACTTGATGTCCGGTCTAGTATGCGATCAGTAAATAAGTTTGCCTACCAATCTTTGGTACATGCTTTTATCTACCACCGACCATCCAACACTTTTCCCAAATTTTGGAGTATCTATTGGTTTTCACCCAAGTTTCTGTGTTTCAGTAAGTAGGTCTAATACATATTTTTGTTGTGAGATAAAGATGCCTTTCCTTGAATGTGCAACTTCAATCCCTAGAAAATACTTCAACATTCCAAGTTCCTTTATTTCAAATTCCTCGCTAAACTTTGTCAAAGTATCTCCATTTCTTTAGAGTAATTGTCAGTTACTACTATGTCATCTACATAAACCAACAAAGTTGTAACTCCCCTCGAGGCTGAGTATTTGATGAACAATATGTAACGCGCTTTGTTTATATTTCATTGCCAAAATTACTTTAGCAAATCTCCCCAATCACGTCATTTTGAAATTGCTTAAAACCATACAATGCTTTTTTCAGTTTTCTAAGTTTTCCTTCGGTAGAGACTGCATCAAAGCCTGAAGGAAAATCCATAAAGATCTCCTCATCTAAATCTCCATTCTAGAAAGCATTTTCTACATCGTACTTTTTCAATTTCCTTTCAAAGTTAGCAGCCAAAGATAACAATACTCTCACTGTGTTTATTTTTTCGACTGGGCCAAAGGTTTCTTGTTAATCAATACCATTTGTTTGAGTATATCCCTTAGCCACCAAATTGGCTTTATATTGTTTTAATGATCCATTGATTTTGTATTTAATTGTGAACACCCATTTACAACCCACGGTTTTCTTCCCTCTAGGTAACTCTACCATTTCCCAATTTCCATTTTTCTCAGAGGCTTCCATTTCAACTTTCATGGCTTTTCTCCAATTCTCACTGCTTAAGTGCCTCAGTCAAGGTTTGTGGAATTAGTATGGTATGCAGGTGAATGATGAAAGTTTTATGGAAATGTCTGTTTCTTTTTCATTTAAAGTGACGGATTGTTTAATACCCAACCTTGATTCGGATTCTTATCCACGCATTGGAATGTCTTTAGTAGCATTCCTCCTTAAGTAAACTTGTAGCGGTGCATTAGCAATAAGTTCCAGGTTTGGTCTTTGAAGGGTGATTGGTTCAGTTTCAGGATTTTTTGTTTTTTCATTTTCAGCAGGAGTTTCAGTTGATGTCTTAGGTGCTTTATCAAGTCTTACGGAAGAGAACGGGTCTGAAAATTCAGTTATTGTGAGTGAAGAAGGATCCTCCTTATCTTCACTATATAAGTACTCCCCCTAAGATAAGGAGCTGAAAAGTGGTTCTCTATTTCTAAAAAGAAACATCCCTAGATATGAAATACTTTTTTTTAGGAGGATAATAGCACTTATGTCCCTTGTGTAGGTGAATCTCCAACAAAGAGACGCCTTAAAGCCTCTAGGATCCCATTTCCCCTTGTTTTGTGAATGAATATGTACAAATGACACTCCCAAAAGTTTTAGGACTTGGCTTATAGGAAGCCTGATGATCTGGGAAGAATTTAGTAAAGACTTCCATGGGACTTTTCGATCCTAAAACTCTAAATGGTACATAATTTATGAGATGGGCTGCAGTTAAAACGGCCTCCCCCTAAATGACTTTGGCACATGTCTTTGGATTAATAGTGCTTTCGTAACATTGAAAAGAAGACCATTTTTCCTTTTGGCTACTCCATTTTTGTTGGGATGAGACAACACAAGATGACTCGTAAACAATTTCTTCCTTTTTAAGGAAGGATGAAAAATACTGGATTAAAGAACTCTCTCCCATTGTCAGTCCTCAATCTTTTTATACACACACCGAATTGATGTTTTACCTTGGAATAATAAATGGGGAATACAGTACTCATATCAATTTTTTTTTCTTTTTTTTGGGCTTTAAGAGGAAGATCCATGTCACTCGTGTACAGTCATCAATGTAAGAGACGAACCATCTAGCCCCTGAGGCATTGGCAATTCTTGACAGTCCCCAAATATCACTATGCAACAAGACAAATGGAGAAGATGTTCTTGTATTACTCAGTGGAATAGAGAAACATTTATTTAAATCAAGTTACTGAAATGACATAGGAAACATGATCTTAAGAACAGTAAATGAAAGGGTGTCCAAGATGGAAATGATGGAGCCAAACTTCTTCTTTATTGGATAAATTGGTCTCGGTCAAAAAAGATAATGGAGATGTGTTCTTATTGCTAATGCCACTTTCTTCTTCAAGATGGAAAAGTCCGTTTCGTTTGATAACGCACCCAATCTTCCTCTCATAGCCAGGTACTGAAACACACAGTAAGTTGGAAAAAAATGTTATGCTGCAGCTTAGATCATTCCGTAACTCCTTGATTGATTCAAGATTAGTAAACAATTTTGGCACATGTAGCATATCATTTACAACTAAGGATGTAGAAAGACAGATTTTTCCTTGGCCTACGATAGTAGTCAACGAACATCCGCAATGGAAATCTTTCATTTTCTTGGGCAGGGGCTGTGAGACAAAAGTGGCATGAGGAATTTGTCATATGATCAATGGATCCTGAGTCGATGACCAATAAACCCAATAAATCTGAGAATAAAGTAACTGGAATATATTAGGCTAACTATGTGCTGGTGGAAAGCTAAGAAGTTGATGCATTAAGATATGAAAAATGCTGCAGGTGCTGGTTGTAGATGTTAACCTTTAGAGTTTAAGTATTGGTTGACTCTAGTAATTAAAGGTCTAGGTGAAAGGGTTGGATAGAAAAGTGCAAGTGATCAGAAATTTATGGCTTATATTGGCGAAAATTGGCAACATTTTGATATACTTTGAAATTGAGACTGTGTGTCGTCTAATTGTGATTAGTTATGTTAATTATGGGATTATTTTATTATCAAACGTGCTAATTTACAAGTTGACATTGATAGATCTTGACAACTGCTCTGTTGTAAATGCTAGCTGGTGTCTATTGAGAAAATTGTTCAGCTCTGTACATTTTCATATGGTGAAGGCAATTTGATATAATATGTGAGCTCAATCGTGTGATGGCTTGATTGATTTTGGAGTATAAATAAAGATTTTAAGATGTGATGGCTTGATTGACTTCCCTCTACGGTAGCCTATACGGAGTCGTATCACAAAACGAATAAAGTTAAATGTACAAACATAGTTGACCACCATGTGTTGTCAAAATTGAAGCCTATGATGTGGAAAACAGTTTTTTAAAATAGATGAATATGATGATGTTAAGTAGGATGTTGTCAATCATGTTTGTACGTATAGCATGATTCTTTTGGAGTAAGATACTTCGTTTGGTGTGGACAGAGAAGAAAATGTCATTTGTGCAAGTTCTTTTGCTTTCTACCGCGGCACCTTTTGGCGTTATTGTTACTTACGTGTGTGCTCGTGTGTTAGGCCTGACCTTCTTTTCAGTGCAAAGAATTAGAACGAAAGGGTACTTTTTCCTGGTTATGAAATAACTTAGATTAAAAAGTAAGTAAGTTGTTAAAAGAATGTAAATGAGATACTTGTCGATCATAAGTCTAATAGGTGGCGACAATTTGATATAATAGAAAGGAGATAATAAGAAATAGAGATGAATAAGATATTTGTCTATCACCCAACTATTGAATCTGAAATATCTTATCATAATTTTCTTTTCTCTTCATCTATTTATTTAGTTGTGCTTGGAGTTGCTCCAAATTGTAGCACTAATTTTGCTAAGGTTGATGATAAAATTTTCCGGTTTTGGAACCACATTTGTGCACTTTTTAATTGGAAGTCAGTCAACAACCCCCTCACCATCCCACCCAAAAGAAAGAGGAAACATAAATCTTTCTCACAAAGTAACTTCATGTTGGACTGATAATTGTAAATTGGAAAAAAAAAAAAAAAAAAAAAAAAGACCACACACACACAAGTTGAAGGAGATTCTATCTTTGTTTCCCTTTTTCTTTTTCATTTTTTTTTATTTCTCTTTTGTCAACAGAAGGAGATTCTTTTTATATGTCTCAATTCTTTTATTTTTATTTTAAGGTTTGAAAAATACTTTAAAAAAAAAAAAAACAGCGACATCATTGATTTGACAAAGTGCCTATGAAATTTCCACCAACTTTTATTTGCTTTTCATAAAAAATTCCCGATCCGATCCTTCGAATTTGTCAAATTTGTCGTCTTTTACACTCTTTCTTTGCCCTAGTTTGGCATTCATTTTTATCTCCTTCAATTTTATTTTTAGCGTGAAACATTAATTTTAATATTTCGTTTTAACTTATTTATCATTCATTATTTGAAATAAAACATTTTAATAATAAAAATAAAACTTTATAAACAGGTGATAAAAAATATTACCAATGATATCATGTGTGGGTGGGTAAAACCACTCGCTCTCAACTCTTATTATGTCAAAAGTTGATGAGAAAAGTCATCATTCCACACAAGGAACATAGCGAAACAAAAAAACTAATATATAAAAAAATACATTAATGAACATTGCTACATGTACACTATTGTGTACAGTTTAGTTTACACTTTATCACATAACATTATCTTATTGGACAATTTAAATTTTAAACAATTTTTTCATTTGATTGACATTTGACAACAATGCAAATGTCAATCAAAGTGTCAAAAATCAGCATACAAATAGTAAAGTTCAATCTATGTAGTGGTACCGCCATAGAAAATAGAGCGTCAATTTATCTACAACTACGAAACTTTTGTTACTTTCTTTTGATCTTTTTCCACATGAAACT
>NW_019229107.1:19348-21485 GCF_002742605.1 Olea europaea var. sylvestris
GTTTACACTTTACTTTCTGCATTTAAATTTCTGTTTTGAATGGTTTGTGTAAATTTTGGTTTAATCGTGAATGACTTCTTTGACTAACAATTTTATAAGCAATCATAAGCGTTGCCACATGCATTGAATATGATATTAGAGCTTATTAAGTTCAAATAAGCATACGATAATCATCACATAAAAGTATGGATTACTTTTCTTAACGAGATTGAACTTTCAAGATTCTTCTCCTAAAAATGGTATAAAAAACCAATAATTCATCAAAATAATAATAATAATAATAATAAATTCAAATTCATTATATGGAAAAAACTGAAAATATGGTAAACCATTTCAAAAATATCAAGACCCAGTCGATTTAAATAAAAAGTTCAATCAATTCGTCTCAAATTATTAATTTTTTATTTATTTATTTTTCACTAGTTCAACATATTTGATTGACACTTTACTTTAAAGAATCGATGCTTGAATCGATTTTCAAAACATTTATTACATATGACACATTATTGTTCATGATTGTATAGTAGTCTGATACTTCGCTTTAATAGCATGTTAGGTACAATGTTTTTTGGATTTTGCTGTTTATGCATTCGGAGTTAACATTCTAGATGACAGGCCCTCACGAGAGAGGGGCCATGCGTAATAAAAAAATCACAGGTCCTCCTCTCTTGTGAGGGGATTGTCATTTAGAGTGTCAACTCTGGATGTACATATAACAAAATTCATATTATTTTTTGTGTATGGTTTTGTTCAGTGGTGTGTAGTATAAGTATTTATGTACTTATTTAGATTGCATTGTTTACTATAAACTGTTGAAATCTAGAAGGAAATACCAAAGTGGCAGCGACAGTATAAGATTCCATTAAGCAGGTTAGAGTGGAGGGGGGCAAATTAATTAATTGCTAATAAGTACATTTTTTTTTTTTAATAACTATAAAACATCTTTTGTGCCAAACAGATACAATGTACTTCTAGCCCCTTGGGGCATATTCCAGTGGTGCAAAGGACAAAGGTGATGTATACTTAACCTTGCTAGCAGTTGCAGTGTGAGGGTTCGATTTCTGAAATATGGATTGGGATTCTTTTTCCCTAACCTATTGGGACACATTCCGTAATTAACCTCTCTCACGATGCTTCGGGAATGGAGCGGTGGGGGACTCTTAAAGTTGGGGTTCAACCTTTTTTGTGGTACAATGTACTTTTACCACAGAATTCAGCCTTTTGATTTGGAAAACAGCCAAAGGTTTTTATCATTTAATACTCTCTTAATCATTCTTCTCATGGTCCCATGACCCCCTAAATTGAAACTAAATTGAAATTTTTTTTACATTAAAATGAATATAAAAAAGCTTTAAGCTTATTTGCTGTTCATCATTAATGATGAGTAGAAACGATAGATTGACGATGAACTCTATAATTTATTGTTCAATAAAATTATTATGCATTTTAATATATTGAATAATAAAAAACAAACAACGGTTTATGTGGTACATTAATGTATCAATCATGCTACATAGACATAACAGTTGATATAAATACTTGACATAATACCACATGGTAATCTATCATTGGACCGTCTAAAATATCACCAATTTTTTCAACCGATCACATCTTGATAATACTTATTATGTCAACTATTATATCACCTATTTTCTGACCAAGTATCATTATTCAAAATACATATATATACCTCCAGTGCCCATAAGTAGATATTCATCACTTGATGATGCTCGAACAATAAATCATTACGTTCACTTGTAATGGATGGTAATCACGACAAATGATGCATAGCACTACCAACAAAATCAACCCTATTCAATGAATGATGTTAGAAATTATCTCCAACGGATGTAGCAGACCATGAAATAAATGATATTACCACTTAAGTGCACAAATACGATACACATTTTATTAACCTTATTTATTACCAGATAAGGTGAATGTTACATCTAGTCCATGTTTTGTGAGGATTAAAATCCGATTTTTAATAGATTTTGATAGAAATTGATGAAATGTATAGTTAAAAAGTTGCAGGTTCCGTAAAAAGCGTGGTTCAAATTAGTTATTAATTTTAACTTAAATTAAAATTAAAATTTTAATCTTTATCAAACTTGGCTTAGTATATACAATAAAGCTT
>NW_019229107.1:22437-197283 GCF_002742605.1 Olea europaea var. sylvestris
CCAACGAAAAAAGATGGAAAATTTCTTCCTCATCAAAGAAAAGCAATCACTCCACCACAGCTAAAGAAAATGATGCCAAGAAACCTGTACGGACAGGAACAGTTGCAGTTTCTTAAATACAAAATATTAACAAGAAAATAATTAGTAATGTTCTAATATCCAAGGTATCTGGTGCAGCTGTAAACAGATGGAGCCATGGAGGCAGGCACCAGAACAAGAGAGAGTCCATGTCCCATGGCTATCAGTATCACACAATTTTGATCTTTCTTTATATAATAATTATTAATGGCCTTTTGATGCTTATATAATTCAGTGGCCTTTAATTGGGATGCCATCAACTATAAGGTCTTTGTAACGATGTTTTTATCTGAATGATAATCTGAGAAAATGAAGGCACAAATCATAAGATTTTTGCACCTAACTATTTATTTGTTGGAATCATGTTACTATCAAAATAAAATTACAAGTTTTGGTTATAAATTGAAGAAAAAAGTGATATAATAATAGAACTTTAGTTTTAATGTGATTGCAAAACATTCAAGTACTTTGAAAAAAACTACTTTATTTATTATTGTTATAATTTACTTCTGTAAGTGTGTAGTATAGTTTGAGGGTTTGAGTAAAAGTCTTCTTATTGTAATCATTGATTATTCACAAAAAGAATAAAAAATATATGATTTTCAATCGTGTTAAAAAGTTAAGATTATACTCATGTTTGGTATGGATTAAAATCTGATTTTAATTCAAGTTAAAGTCAAACAATCAATATTAACCACATCTTTTATGTGTCTCACAACTTTTCAACCACACAGTTCAAAATTTTTATTACAATTTACTAAAAAATCTAATTTTAATCTTCTACACAAAACCCTATATATCAGAAAGTGACATTTTTAGGGCTATTATGTAATGGTGCGAAATAGAAGGTTGTTGGGGCCATTGTAAATTCATAAAGAGACAAATATCATATACAACCCCTCATCTTTATGACAATATTAAAGATACCTCTCATGTTTTAAAAATATCTAACGATGTATTTTTAATTTTGAGTATCATATTGACTTCATAACCACCTAAGAAAAAATCTCGATGTACCATGTGAGAGGTGTTGACACCCCTATGTACATATTTTATGTACACTAAGCACAACTCAATTAATAATTGTTAATGCCTAAAATGTCATTGAAAAAAATATAAAAAATTACATACTATCGAACGCATTGAAATTCTTTTCTCTTCCAATTTTATTTTTCCTTGTTGAAATATGGAAACCCGTCTTCAATAATCATTGTTTTTTAGCACTTCGCAACATGCTTTTTTTTTTTTTTTTGAAAATCTAAATTTTCAAAGAAATATTTCGAGAGAAGATAATATTTCTTAAATAAATTAGATTTATGTTCAAATTCTAAACATTTGTCTTCGAAATTTAATCAAAAGACTTATATTTAGCATGTATATATGTACCACCTCATGAATCGTCAATAATTCTTAGATCCGTCTTCTTACTCAAAGTTTACTGGAAAATGATTAAAGTGGAGTGTCAAAATTCAATGAACCATTCAACAAATGAATGGATTTAAATGTCAATCGATCAAGTAAAAAATAAGAAGGGTATTACCAGATTAGCCTAAGCGTTTGCTAGCAAATTTTCACTCCAAAAAAAATTAATTTTTAATTGTTATTTCACTATTTCAACAATCATTTTTGACTCCTCCACTTATTGGTGGATCCCACTTTTTTCTCCAATGGTTGAAGAATCAATTCTCATAATCAATATCGAATATGCCCTAAGCATAGTTGGGATAGAATTGCTCATAAAAAAAAATTTAAATTATTTTTCTTCCGTAATCGATGTATCTTGTCATTCATAAGTTAAAATTATTCATTCTCTTATTATTTTTGTAGCCACAAGATGATGATACAAATCAATGGGCTTTTGCTATTGTTGAGTAAGATGGGCTATGATATGATGTGCTTGACCATGCAATTCGATTAATGGATTTACCCAAATCCAAAAACCCATTCTTAATGGACCGGTAACAATTTCAAACTTCAACTTTCCCTTACCATTCTTTTGACCGGGAATGCGCCAGGAGCACAAGGAAAATCCCTCTTCAGAAGCCGTCGTCGGAAGTCCTATCTCCGACGAGAACTCCAGTGAACTCTCCGGATGTCTGCCACTGTGCGCCGACTTCACATCACTCTCAAGGTCTCTAGCTCTTTCTCACTCTACCTTTCTCTCTCAACTTCACAAAACCTACTTGTGCATTCTCTCTCTGTTCCTCAACAGACCCTAGAGACTTTTGAATTTCATCAATCTTCTTACTACAGGAGCTCAAATTCTCTTTCTTTTGATTCCAAATTTGATTTTCTTGAGCAATTTTCACCCTTCAAGAATTTTTCTAACGCTTCAAGCACGGTTATTAATTCGAATGAGAGGCGTAAAATTTCTTCTGGTATAGCAAAAATGATCAAACAAGAAAAGGGTTATCTCTTACAGAAACTGGCCAATAATTTCTGCCCTCATATACTTGTAGAAATCATGAAAATGCTTGAGAAACGGCAGGTGGCGTTTTCGTTTTTCAAATTTCTAGTTCAGGATAATTTGGAAAGTGTGATCTGGCGAAGTTGCATTGCTGCACATTTGTTGGCAGCTGAGGACTTGAGGTTTCTAGCACAAGATGTGCTTACATGGGTGATTAGGAGAACAGGGGAGGATAGGAGTAATGATGTGGTGGAGTTTATGTGGAGAGAACATTCTAGGTATGAGTCAGATTTTTCAGTTCTTGATTCATTAATGCGTTCGTTCACAAATGCAGAGATGGGATCACAAGCATTAGATGTATTGGGAAGGATGAGGGAGACTGGTAGTTGGCCAAGTTTATCAGCGATTAGCACTCTTTTAAAGCTGTTGATAAGGGTTGGTGATTATGGTAGTGTCTGGAAGTTGTTCAGGGATATGGTTAAAAGAGGACCCCGTCCTTCAGTTTTTATTTATAATGTCATGATCCTCGGTTTCTGTAGAAGAGGATGTGTTAGGATTGGAGAAAGTTTGTTGCATGTAATGAAGAAATTTAGATGCGAACCAGATGTTTATGCATATAACATTTTGATCAATGCATATTGTGTTAGGGGGTGGACTTCAGATGCTCTAAGTTGGGTGCGGTTGATGGTTGAAAGTGGTTGCAAACCAAGCACTGTTACATTTGGGACGGTCATCAATGCCTTCTGCAAGGAGGGTAACATTGTGGAAGCAAGAAATATCTTCGACGGAATGCAAGAGATGGGTGTGTTGCCAAACACCGTATTGTACAATGCTTTGATGAATGGCTATGTCAAGGCGAGAGAAGTCAATCAGGCAAATATGCTTTATGAAGACATGAGAAGCAAGGGTGTGGCACCTGATAGTATAACTATGAACATTTTAGTTGCCGGGCATTATAAGTATGGAATGAAAGAGGATGGTAACAAAATTTTGAGGGATTTATCCTGTAATGAGTTGATTCCAGATTGTTCGCTATCTGATATATCTATATCGGGGTTATGTTGGTCTGGAAGATTAGAGGAAGCCTTGGAATTATTAGAAAATATGCTTGAGAAAGGGATACCTCTTAGTGTAGTTGCATTTAACTCCATTATTACTGCATACAGTGAAGCAGGTTTAGAAGACAAAGTTTTTGAAGTTTATAACATAATGATAAAATTTGGTCTAACTCCTTCAGCTTCCACATGCACTTCACTGCTTGTAGGTTTGTCTAAAGCAGGGAGGCACCAAGAAGCTATGGATCTCATGATTAAGATGATCAAGAAGGGTTATCCTATCAATAAAGTGGCTTTCACTGTTGTTCTGGATGGATACTTTAAGAAAGGGGACATGGTGGGAGCTCAGATTGTGTGGGAAGAGATGGAAATAATTGGAATGGCTCCTGATGCTGTTGCTTTTTCTGCCTTCATTGATGGACTTTGTAAAGCTGGCTTCGTTGAAGAGGCATATGATGTTTTTTTGAAAATGACAAGGAAAGGACTTGTCCCTAACAACTTTGCTTATAATTCTTTAATTTCTGGTTTTTGTAACTCTGGAAAAATAAATGAAGCATTGAAGTTGGAGAGGGAGATGAGGCAGAGGGGTTTGCTTCCAGATGTCTTCACCATTAATATTATCATCAATGGGTTCTGTAAACAGGGAAGAATGAAGTCGGCTATAGATACTTACATGGAAATGCATAAACATGGGTTAACTGCAGATATTGTGACTTACAACACTTTGATAAGCGGATACTGCAAGGCATTTGACCTGATAAATGCTGACAATTTTGTAAACAGAATGCACACTAGTGGGTGGGACCCAGATATTACAACATATAACATACGACTTCATGGTCTCTGCAGTAGTCGGAGAATGAATCTAGCTGTTATGATGTTTGATGATCTCATTTCTGCTGGCATGGTTCCGAATACAGTAACATACAACACTCTGATGAATGGTGTTTGTAATGACATACTTGACCGTGCAATGATTTTGACAGCTAAATTGCTTAAGATGGGATTTGTTCCAAATACGGTTACAACCAACTTACTGCTGTCTCATCTAATCAAACAAGGGTTGCCTCAGAGGGCTATGATGTGGGGCCAGAAGTTGAGTGAGGTCTCCTTTAACTTTGATGAAGTAACATACAAGATACTGGACAGAGCGTATAATGATTTACAAGTTGATGCTGAATATACTCAACAAATAACAGGAAAAAGTCTCTTCATAGACTTTCTCATGTACATGACCTATGACTATATACATAGAAATAGATTTAACCATAGCATTAGATTTAATTCTCTTGAGTTGATTGATGGTGGATTGAATGCGCCTTTTGAGGTGATCAACAGATAAGTTTAAACTGAACGGGAATAAGATACAAGACTCGCGAGAAATTGTTATGTGGATCAGGAATGAGAGTATATGGATTCCTGGATGTGTCTTCCATAGGTTTTGGAACAATGGGGTGGGAACTCATCATTCAAGGAGCCCTCCAGGCAGACCCATGCTTGAATTTAGAAATGGAAATGAAATGGGAGTGCGTGACCATACTGGTATCATAACCTTTGGAAGGTATTTTCCATTTTAGTATATTTTGCACTGCGAATTTCTTGAAATTTATTGAATAATGACTGAACTCTTGACTGCAAAGCTGATTCAACACCTGTATTTACTATTAGGATAGCATAAACCGTTACTTCACAGCTATCATTGTTGTAGTTTTGGCTGCTACCATTATATACACATCATGGTTTACATTGCACTATATTTTAATTATTGACGAATGAAATTAGGCTGAGTTTTCTGAGATTGGCTTATAACTAATTCTTCTTATATTTCTTAATAAATTGAAATTTAAAGAGTTGTTATTATCCATAATTTGTGATTTGAATGTGGCTACAGAGTTGTGTAACAAATATATAGGTGCGGGTTGTTATAATTACTTAACTGGAAATCAACTTTTAGGGTTTCATATTACGACTTCTAGATTTTTGCACCATTAATGAGAATGCTTTCGAAATCTAATAAACAGAATAACCAGGACACTGCTATTAACCTAAATGCATCAAAAGTAATTTATAATTGGGAAACGGAAAGGGAAATTTTCTAGTGGTGGTGAATTTTTCGTCTTGAATCTCATTTCAGCTAGCTTACGTCGTCTGCTCAGATTATGTTCAATTTGTAGTTAACCTAGCAAATCCTGTCATTCCAGTGCTTCTCAGCTTCCACATAGGGAAATATCTTGTCAAATTTTGAGCGGAAGAGACTGTCACAATAGCTGAAATAGGTCCAAAATATCCTTTTAAGTATTTATAATGGCCTAGGTTTGGGTAAAAGTTCTGTTGAGTCAGTAAATGTGTTCTGTCTTTTGATTTTTATTTTTTGATTGAGAAATAAATTTAGGATAGAGTTTTGCTACGTTGTTAAACATCATGATTTAAAATCCCATCACCGTCATTGTGTTCATATATTTTATTTATACAGTTTTCCTAGATTTTATATTTAGTGTTCACTAAATTTTTTATATTTAGTGTTCACTAAATTTTTGTTTTGGTATTGGCGAAATTCTTCTGAATGATGAGTTTTGAGTTTTGGTAGTTATAGCGACTTTCTTTCTTCCTAGTACATGTTCTTGATTTTATTCAAATTTATTTATCATTCTAGAACCCACAGAGTTTCATGAAGAATTAATCTTCTTGTACAATTGTTGTTGACAATAATGAATGACAACATTGATGTTGTCAAAATCCGGTCCATTAATTTTAAAATCAGTTTTTGAAATGGATGTATGTGATGTTGACAAGTATGATTGTCAACCAATATTGTAAGAAATTATTGTACAAGTAGCATAACTCTTTGATGAATGGGTAATAACTTTCTAATTGTTAGTTCTGTAACATCTTACTGTTTGGCTGTTTGTTGGTTTTCTCGTAAGGAAGGTTTATTCATTTTTGCTTATTTCTTTCCTGAGAATAAAGCTCTGAAAGCATGAGTATTGTTCCTTATATGTATTTAGACTACGGATGCTCGTTTTGGGAAGTTCTCCCGAACTGGATCAAGTAGGCAAAATATTCCCAATATCCGGCTATTGAAGAGATGTTCACCCCGCACAAGAAGCCTTATAATTGTAGGTCAGTATTTTCTCTCAAGATAATCAGATTTAATCTTAACTATTTGCGTCCCACGTGTTATGTACTTTTTCTCTAGAAAATAATGAGCTCACCCACAGATATTAGTATGAAACGTGCTTTTTATGTTGAGATGAATAAGCTTTTACTAAGCGATTATTGTTCAAATGTCCATCAAATTTTTCTAAAAACTTGTCCAGAAACTTCATAATTATTTAAAATACGTATTTTCCTCTGCAACAATCATTTATTTCTAAAACTCTTCCTGATATTCAAGAATGAAATATTAGTACACGAGTTCCTTGTCACCCTTTTACAAATTTGGTTTATAGGGTTTCTATTTCATGGAGAATCAGTTGGGGGTGAAAAACAGATGTGCAATTAAGATTGAAAAATCCAAACTCAATATCTGGGAGTTCCCATCAAAAAACGGGTATGTTCTTCTTCACTAACTGTTTTAAGGGCAAGTTTGTAATTTCCAGATGCTTTAATTAGCCTCTGAGTGAATTTTTTTCGACTTACATTGCTAAATAATTGATGGCAATGTCTTAGGCAGTGCCAGATGATTCGGCGAATGGTTAATGAAGATTATTGCAATAAAATTGCAAGCTAAAGTGGCAGCCATCTGCAACACAGTTTTACAGAAAGTTGTTGAAGCTCAATAGCCAATTACACAGTAATTATTTAATGAGGTTAGATTTGGTATGGGAATTTGTGTATGCAATTTTACCCAAAATTGTTGCAGCTTATTTTTTATTTTATTTTTCATTTTTCTGGATTAAAGTCTACTTTGAATTTGGGATATCCACACTTCATGATAGAGTTCAAATTTTTTATACCTTTTCTTCCCCTTTTTTTAATAAATCACTCTAATAATAGTCTCTGGCTTTTGATCTAACTGAGACAAGGATTTCTGTTGTGATTCAATAACATCTGAGAATTCCAAATTAGAGGTTTTTATTTTTTTCATCTATTTTCTTGTTTCCTTTAAGTTTCAGGCACTTAACGTGTCCCATGATTCAGTTAATGCCACAAATATCCATGATATAAACAGTAAACACTGGCTTACAGTATTCCAGCGGGTACTGGCCTGGCGCGGGCATACTTTTTAGGCATGCTGGACCTAAAAAATTCTGGAGCTGGCACAGCCTGTGCTGGGTTGCATTGGCCTACGGGTTTTACAATGTATCGCACATAGGCACATAGCACATTTTGGCATCTCTACTAGTAGGTTCCGAAGTTTCTACTATAGTCTATAGGTTGTAATAGATACTAGCCATGGTTATCAGGCTTATACTCAAATATATGCAACACAATCTGATTAAGATCAGAGAAATTGGAAGAGAAAGTGAAGAGCAGATGATCAGGCCATTCTTTGCTTTGCAATTGCTTTTTTGTCATAGACAAGTACAAATACCCCAAAATGGACTCTGAGAGCCATATGAAGAAATATATTCTTCTCCAATAAAATTTTCATTACAAGAAAGGGCTAAAGACTGCATTCCCCAGGTATGTTTCATCATCAGAATGTCAATATTTCAGTTGCATTTCCACTAATTGACTTCATATAATCAAATTTATTGAATTCGGGTTACACTACTTGACGAGCACGTTAACTACACCAAGCTGATCAGTGACTCGAAAATCAAATTCGATGTCCAAAATCTTGAATCTTTAACCAGCTCTGTTCAACATAATATTGTCAAGAAAACTGCTTCCTTATGTCACTTTGGTTCTCTGCATGAACATGAACCTGCTCCTACTAATACCCCCTACATTTTCACTTATCTTAGCCAAGTGTGCCATACGCCTTTTGGCCGATTCCGAGACTCCCATATGTTTCTCAGGCTTTTCTTCTAGTGGTTTATCTTCAATGCACTCGAACTGGTTCACAGATGGGCTTTCCACACTGGAGACCTGCACTATTTGCTTCAAAGTTTCCACTACTATGCTCATCTTCGGTCGATCTTTTGCACTTTTTACCAAACAACTATTAGCTAATTTCGCAATTTTCCGAGCTACGCTAAGAGAAAACTGACTTTCGAGTCTTGGATCCATTATCATGCCAAATTTCCGACTATCAGCAGGGTACTGCTTCACCCATTCCAAAAGTTCCTGTTCCGATCTTGGTCTATCTCTATCGAGTGAACGCCTACCTGTCAATATCTCGTACAATACAACACCAAAACTCCATACATCACTCTTAGAAGTGAGATGACCTGTCTCAATGTAATCAGGGGCAGCATATCCATATGTACCAACAACCTAGTCACAGAAAGCAGACTACCAGTCATGTTCAAATAATTATATAAAGAAAGTAAGTATTGTTAAGAAAACTTCATTTCAATCTTTGAAAGACTAGCATGTCAACAACTATATCTCAAGTCCTTGGCAATATCCAAATTTGGAAATATCTCGTTTTCGTTTTTGTAAATAAGCACAGACAGAATGGGAGTTTACGTGTTCCTTGTACAATCATCTGATGAAGTATCAGCAGATTGCCCTTCCACTTCGATTAATCAAGAAGCCTCTCTGGATTTTGGGGAATTTACTAGGAGTCTGGCATGGATTTAATGTCAAGTAAGTTAATGAAGTTCTTGAGGTGATTTCAGTCACGGGTTCATTATCCAATTTCAATGAGTGCAAGTTTAATATGTTCAATGAAGTTCACTATGATCAAGTTCTCTACATAATTCTGTGAAATTAGTTACAAAGCCTTTTATTCTCACTAAACATGCAAATGCGACGTTTGTCATACCGCAGTAGATACATGAGTATGTCCAGCCGTCGGGCCTTCCCGAGCAAGCCCGAAGTCGGAAAGCTTAGGCTTGAAGTCCTCATCCAATAGAACATTGGACGATTTGAAATCTCGATATATAACCTAACCATTGATATAAACAACAGTAAGTTCCACATATTGCAAACCATACTTTATTTAAAGAACATACCGATTTCACGGTTTTCAAGAGAGGAAGTAGCAATAAATGGAAAAGACTTTACTAGTTCATAAGTAGCATAAAAGCGTTTTCTACTTCAGGTATCGACTATTTTAGCAGCAGAAAGAGTTTTGTCCTAAGTTAGCCGTATCTTGAATCAAGTTGAAGGGAAAATCCAACTCCTAAATGCTATTGGATTGTCGAAGAGCATGCAGAAATAGATAGTTAAGCTACCAAACCAGAAATTATTATTAAGCTGATTAAGTTCTTGAAATGACTCAAATCTTTTGTAACTTAACATTAACCGTTTAGCAGGGAAATAATCTATATCCAACAGTATATTTTGTGTTAAGCAGTAAATAAATAGTCGAACGAATTGGCAGAAAACTGTGAAGATAAAACCTGGACTTCCAATTCCTCGTGCAGGTATGCCAATCCCTGAGCTGCTCCGAGCGCTATTAGCAATCTCCGATCCCAATTAAGAACTGGATAAGCCATGTCAAAAAGATGATCTTCCAAGCTTTTGTTTTCCATGTATTCATATACAAGTAGCCTTTGTATACCTCTCTCGCCATCTGTGGCGCAATATCCAATAAGTTTGACAAGATTCGGATGCTCGACAACACCGAGAAATTGTACTTCTGCAACCCACTGCTTATGACCCTGAAAACGATTAAATAAATTAGGTCGAACCTCTTGCATTATCAACACACAAATGTGAAGTTGTATGAAATCAACTCGGTGATTTCACATATAAATGCTTGAGATTTCTTTAATCCTATACGACAGATGCTCGACAGGGGCAAGCTTTAAGAGCTCTGCAACACGGACGCTTCTTCCATGGTCATTCTTTCTTATTAGAAATGTTATATATTTTTAACTCAAAATTATTATTAAATAAATAATAGGTATTCATATTTTAAAAATTTCGACAAGAAAAATTAACAAATATAACACTAAATTTGTACCCTATAAAAGTGGAATTTTAAAGAACTTAATCAACGTGTTGACAATGCGTTGTATTTTTGAACAATCCCACGAACGACTTGTTGGACACATGTCTGCATCAATACTTCATAGCTGAAGAGTTTCCATTACTTTGATCGCAATATCGGAAACTAAATCAAAGCATTGTACTTGAAGCATATTAGACAAAAAGTATCCATTACTTTGATCGCAATATCATATGACAAATTTAAACACAATTGCCATACCTGATTGCCATCTCTGTTGAGTTTCTTGATGGCAACCACAAAAGGATCACCCTTTCCATCAACAGGTTTGATGGTTCCTTTATATACTGATCCGAACCCGCCTTCACCAATCTTAAGCAATCTACTAAAATTATTAGTTGCCTGTCTCAGCTCAGAGAATGTGAAAACTCTCAAACTCTGAGCTTTTTCTTCATATAATTCAGGAATACTGCGCACCGAAGTAGCTGAACATGAAGATTTAGTCGCCCTTTCGCCTTCTGATACATCCGATTTGCTGTGATTCTTGAAAATTGGAGCGGATTTTTGTTCCCTATGTCTATTTCTGTCCTTGAAGTAATAGAAACACTTCATTTTTCTTCTTCTCTAGAACAAAGGAGGGAGTTCAAGATTTAATTAATTAATTTATTTCAGCTGTGCCATTGAAAACCTGTTGAATATACAGAAAGAATGGATTAATAATCAAAATTCAAGAAAATTACAAGCTTTAACAACTTTCTTACATCAGAGTACACATAAAGGGACAGTTTTGAGATTAAATTTCTCATAAATAAAAAGACCCCCAATAAAAATGATAAATAACAAGAGACCAGATGGGAAAAGTAGCAGTTTTTCCTTTCAATTTAGCCATTTAGGGCAGCTACATAAATATTACGATATCTATTAAGATTTGTGTAATAAATCTTGACAAAATTTTATGCTAGCTCTCCACCTACCCCAACTCTACCTGGACAGGCTACGAAGAACAACCATGAAAAAACAAATACCTGAATGTCTGAAAATGAGTAAAAGAGTAAAATATTAATCATATCATATCTAAAAAATGAAAAAATGTAAAAATGAATGCAGAATGAGGCATGTGAAAAACAAATCCAAGAAGATATCCAGATACAAAAACTGCAAGAAAATGAAGAGGCAATGAATAAAGTGCAGCCGTACGATTAAATGAATGGAGCAACTATGAATTAATCAGTTTGAGCTGCAAATTGAATGCAGAATACAGAGAGATCAAGTAAAGATAATGATGATAATAAATAAATGAGTTTAGTTGTATGTCACCTATAAAAGGGATAAAACATAACTTTTTCTGTATTTTCTTGTTGATTTTGTTAAACCCATTGGACTATCTTTCCTGATTTCAACTCTTAATTGTCAACACGGTTGAGATATTTAATGCATATATTATCTTCGTCCTTTGCTGGTTAGCTTCTGCAAATAAATATCACACGAAGCTTCTCTATCTATTATATATATGGGTTGAAAGGGGTGGCTGTCCAATAGATTATTCTGGATGGGGTAGGGTGTGATGGCGTGGGGTTCGGGTTTGATGTGCCAGAACTGAAGAAGGGTCCCACTTTGAAGAGTCTTTGCAGCCCTACCTGGTACCTAGGATTTAGGACATGAGGGACCATAAAGTTTGTACCAATGAATCCAATAAAGGTCACATGGCCCAGTTGTCCAAACAAGGAGATGAAAAAAGAAAAGAAAAAGGAAAATAGGAAGAATTGTTATCTTTAGTTACGATCATCACCAATTTACATAAGAGCACCCCTCAACAATTAATGGAAAGGTATATTGTCATCTAGAAGTTGATGAGAAAAAAAGCCAAATTGATTTAAGATTGAAAAATTATAATATTGGCCCCCAACTTAATACTTGAACAACAATTTTATCTAAAAAGTCTGAAGACGTACAAGTTGCTCATCAACATTTTATCATAGTTGCACAATCAAATTAACGATTGATATCGAAGTCTCGTATAAATCGTCATGACATGAGCCTCAAGTTGTTCAACTTTATAAAAAATAAAATTTATTTCTAACTTGGAGTAATGCCTGGAAATTTGATGCAAGGTACGCTCATGAAGACAACGTGAAAGTTTAATTGAAATTTAAATAGTTTCAAATAAGACTTATTGTGCAATTATAATTAACGTTATAGATCAAATTGCTTGTTTTAGAAGATGAGAACCAACTTGCTACTCTGACAATATTTTAAGGGTCTAATGTGTAAATTTTCCTTAGGAATATTGACGTTTTAAGGTACCAACTCTTTGAAATTAATTCTTTTATAGATTCTGAGGATTTCAAAATAGTACATATCCTCACGGACTAATATTATTTGGAGTTTTGTCAATAAAAAGGGCAAAATAATGGTGTGATGTGACACTACCCTAACCCAATAAAAGTAATTTTCTAAGAATTTGTTTTCTTGTATTGTTACACAAATTTTCCTGTGGTTAGGTTGCAAAAAATGGACTTGGACTTGGCCAAAACAATTAAAACTCTTATCTTGCACGGAAAGATATATTTAGTAAACGCAATTGGTTTACCGTCACTCTCCCACCTCATTTAAATACACCAAACACCAAATTAAGGATTAACGTCATTGTTTTCGATTCTATATCGAGTTTGGTACAGTTTAATATAATGTATATCAAACTTCACTTGGTATAATAAAAATTCTCGTAGTTTGGAATTGTCTACTAGCTCAGCATTGCAGGGCATGTTGTATCATGCAGGACAAGTTTGTGAACCAATATTTTTATAAGATTATGAAAAAAAAAATTTCTCACCAAAAGACTTTAGAAGTCTACAAATTTAGACGCCATTTTATGGATAAAACGAGAAAGCATCATGTGAATTGAGGCACGTCGAAGTGTCAAGCACATAAAAGGGTCAAATTTATCAAGTGAAAATAATTAATTTATTGTTGTAATCTATTATATATAAGTAATTTAATATTTTCAACTTTTACACTTTGTCAAAAAGGGTCATTTTCAACCAGAATTATATAATTTATTATTTATTTATTAACTTTGATCTATTACAAAGGTCTCAATATTGCCCAATCCTTGACTCGATCTTTTCTTATTCTAAAACAATTACAATCCACCCTCACTAAAACAAATAAAAAACTAATCATCTGTAAAGTATATGTAATCTTACTAACTAAAAGTAGATACATCTGACTCGATAATTGAACAGTATATTTTTAATTAAAGCTACGGAACAAAGAAGAATAAAATCTTGTTAGTATTTGTAAATGAATTTATTACAGCATAAAGGAAGCCAGTTGCTCAAGCATAATCCTCACTGGCAGTGATATCACACCCTCATCAGTTTAATGCACTCGGATATTTTGAAGTCCTATTGTACCTAATTTAATTTTACAATACATTTTATGACTTATTTGATAAGTTTTATTAAGCGCAACTCGATAATATTCAATAAATTTCTTGTTCTCTTTAACTATCTAGTTTGACTTCTTCAATATGTGACTCTTAATTTGTGTTTATAATAGTTTGTTGTTGAGTTAACCATTTTATTCTTTTTTGTTTTGGTGAATTTGATATGTGCATATTTTTCATAAAACAGATAATAGCAAAGTTTAAAATTCAAGTCTTTGACTTGAATCAAATCAAACACCGTGAATTCATGAGATTTCATCTTTTTACAAAAATTTTACACTAAAGAGGCAAGCCCAACTCTTATTGTCGAGGCCAAACACGATCTATCGAATCGGATCATTTAGGGGAGAGCTACTGGATGTTCCTCATAGTTATTTAAACTCCTAGCCATCTAATCCAGTGGAGAAAAACTTCAGTAAAACGGTTGTACCGTGCTGCGATGCGACCGTCCTATCATGGTGAACCACCTAGACGGATGGCCCACCACACACTCTCGAGGTGTATGGGTCACCCATTGAGATGACATCTTGGCATTTGGCGCATGTGGTAAGACCACCCCATTTAAGTTTCTCTCAATTCAATGTCCCAAAATGTTGGAAACTCTGAGAAGAAGCATAGAAGGTAGACAGTTTGTTACAGGTGCACTGATTTTTAAGCTCTTTGGCAATCCAAATCTCAAAATCCTATGCGCACAAGTGTGAACACTGCAAATGAGATGAAGACATCCAGTCACGTGCAAGGATGAAGACAACCTTTGGAGTTTACAAATCCGAGAAAATACTGTTTCCCAATCTTTATTTGCATATCCTCCTAGCAGCAACCAAAGCTACCTGCCTACAATAATTAATTTAAGAATAATGCTAGCCCCTGTGGGATACTTTTAAAAATGATATTGTCAAAGATGAAAATTTTTACTTTGACTTGTTCAATTTTTAAAATTATGATAATGATCTAGAGTATTAAAAGACAAAAATACTCTTAAGTGTATTATACAATTACAAAAAAAGATTTTGCTTAAAAGACATTATTACCCTTTTGTTAACAAATAAAAATCAAACACTTCCCACTTAAAATATCAAAATCAGTAAACTTGTCACATCTTTTTACTCTAACACAGATAAAAACTCTTTCATCTTTCATCTACTTCAGCCTCAAGATTTTAAAAATTCATCAAACGCGGTAGCTAAATTCTTTTTATATCAATCTCATCGGATCAGTAAGTTTATAATATGCACATTTAATTTTATTTTCGTTAAATTATTTTACGTTTGCATAGATAAAATTTATTTCGACGTATAATGTTAATGCAGATTGTTTTATTAATAGATCTGTGAAAAATTTTAAGCCTTTGATGAGAAAAAATTCATCTGCATTAATATTGAAAAATTAATATGCAAAAGTTTGGTGTGTTTATTCTACCGGACAGCGAATTTGAACTGCCGGCTGTCCAGTTAATAGTTGAAAAAAATCGGCTGGACAGCCGGACTATTTAACAGCCGGCTGGAACAGCCGAACAACTGACTGTTTAAATTTTTTCCTATTTCGTTCGATATTTCTTGCAATTAAAAATTCTTTTTCGTCATGAAAATATGGTTATAGTCTCAGTTTGTTACTTTGGTGATTTCGAATTGGACGAAAGAGATCGATGAGTATGGAAATGGACAAGCGATAAATGTGGTGGTATCCCAATTTTCATAACAGAAACAACAACGTATGCAGAACTCTATAATCTTTTACAGAACAAGCTAAATGTCGATCTCTCTCAGAATGACATGGAATTGAAATTTAAATTCAGCGATCAGGAAGTTCCGAGTCCACCTATGATGATTTCTTCTGATATCGAAGTGAATTATCTGTTTGAAATGAACAATAGACACTTGATTCCTGTTTGCGTGACTTTAGTGAGCAAGGATGTCGTCGAAGGTGAACAAGTAGACTCAGATGGAGGGGATAACAATGCTAATGATTTTTGGGATACGGTCTAGATAGCTTGTGAATATGATCTGTTATTCTAGAAACAGTTACTCACAAAATTTCGTCCGTGGTTCACGACAATGAGTGTAAAAATGCAAATACTTTTACAGACTAGAATTTGATCACTTTATCTTAACAGAGACATGAGCGGGGTGGGACTTCAAGGGCTGAATCGAGTAAACCGTCCTCTAACTCCTCCCGTGTGATTCCCGATAGTGAGGATTTGTATGTCGAGCAACTGTTTGAAACGAAAAAAGATTTGCAGGAAGCTGTGCATCTAATTGCGTTGAAATACAACTTTGAGTTCAAAGTGAAAAAATTGAACAAGTCGTTGATAATTACCTGCGTAGACGACAGTTTCTATTAGCGTTTGCGAGTGACGAAGATGAACACAAATGAATGCTTTGTAGTTCGCAAGTACACACGAGAACATACTTGTGAAGTGGGATTACGTCGAAATGATCACAAGCAAGCCCGAGCTTGGTTTATTGGTCGACAGATAATGCACAAGTATCAAGATTCTCATACGATCTACAGACCATCAGATATCATTAACGACGTCCGTCGAGAATACGGAGTAGTCTTGAGCTACCAGAAGGCCAAGGAATGTGCGTTTGAGGATTTAATGGGCTCTGCAGAGGAAAACTATGCTAAATTGGCCAGGTATTGTCATAACATGGAGAAAACTAATCCTGACTCGAAATTTTTTATTGAGACGGAGGGTGAGAATTGCTTCAAATTCTTCTTCATGGCTCTTAGACAATGCATTCGGGGATTTCGAAATGCAGTGCGACCCCTAATTCTAGTTAATAGTACAACACTGAAATCTAAATATCAAGGCAAGTTGATTATTGCTACATGTCAAGATACTAACATCCAAATTTACCCTCTTGTGTTCGGCATAGTCGATAGTGAGAATGACCTGTCGATGCGATGGTTTTTCACAAAGTTAAGGGAAGTAATCAGGGAAATCGAGGACCTTGCATTTGTAACAGATCGGGGACAGCCTTTAATAAATGGTATCGCTGAAGTTTTTTCAGATGTACATCATGGGTATTGCATGTATCATATTTAAGGCAATCTGAAGACCAGGTATCGGGGAAAATGCATCGTTTCATTGTTGAGGAGAGTGGCTGAAGCCTACAGTGTTGAAGAGTGTAATAAGTTCATGGTTGAAATAGGAAGTAAATCATTCGATGCGTGGGATTATCTAACGAAAATGGGAATTAAACATTGGGCTACTCGTTTTTTCCAGGACGTCGATACAACATGATGACGTCAAACAACACGGAGTCTCTCAATGCATTATTCAAGAAGGATCGAGAATTACCCATTCTTGCACTGATTGAGAATATCCGTACCAAGCTGCAGCAGTGGTTTCACGATCGACGTGCGGAATCACAGAATTGCACGAGCATGCTAGCCCTGGCGCAAGAAGAAAGGCTATTCAAAGCTGTAGAACTTGCAAGACAGTTGAATGTCGAACCACTAGACAAGTCACGTTTTTTAGTGGAATGTGCATGTAATACGGCATACATGGTGGACTTGACTGATAACACGCGTAGTTGTAAAAAATTTCAGTTGGAGACTTTTTCGTGTGAGCATACAGTCGCGGTTGCTATGTATCGAGGATTTGCAGTTAGAACATTGTGCTCTCATCACTACACGACTGATTATTGGAGAGCTACGTACGCTGAGACAATATTTCCTCTGCTGAACGAAGCTGAGTTGGAAGTCCCCGACCATATTCACTCACTCAATACATCGTTGCCACCTCTCATTGAACCGCATAATCCTGGACATCCAAGTTCGTCTAGAATACCATCTCTTGGAGAATTTCCTTGACCGCGTAGGTGCAGCCGGTGCAAATCAGTGGGGCATACTTGCCAATATTGTACAAGTCATGTTCCTCTAAATGATAGTTAGATCATTTGGTAATGTTGTTCATCTGAATTAAACAGTGTTTGCATTTATTCTACGATAACAAATTAATTGCCGTCCTAGTTAATAATTATTTCATAATCCATTATAGTGTGTTACAAACATTTTGTAAGTACAACAAATCAATATTTACAGGGTTTACAATTATTTTGTAATTACAAAAAATTACAACTAATAATTACAATAAATCTATAAATTACCATTAAAATAGAATAAGTCGCACGCCAACTTATTCCGCTAACCTTGTATCCAGAATTGGTTGATTCCATCAACCTTATGTGCTATACTCAAAAATTTGATGTACTTTATTGCAAAAATGGTACAATTGCCCCTGCAAATGAACAAAAATGAGTTCGATCAGTACTGTGTAGCAAAAAAAATTAAGTATTAAATTTTTAAAAAATTAGAACCACTTACGATATTGTCTGCCTCGCAGTGGTCGTGTCTCGCACGATGACTAATCTGTCCTTAACTGTCAATCCCGCCTGTCTAGCCATCATAGGGACAAAAACAGTAATGGACTCCAAATTTTGCTCGAGCTGACCCTGTGTCAGACATGAATGATCGGGGTCGTACGCGTATATAGTAGACTCAGCGAACACAATCTCCAAGGCTATGCAGTGATGATTCATGATCACTAGTATGTACATATGTATACAACCCTCCCATGACTTCCCCTCGACACATGGCCACATCCCTATGGTCCACTCGAGCATGTAGTCGGGCACCGCGTACTCCTTACCGACATGTTGGAGCGGTTGGTACTCAATGTCAACGCTTCGTCCGAACTCCAAATTGAGTATGACTCGGCCACGACTATCAAATGAGCCTGGATATTTTTGAACTCGATCACGCAACAAGTCCATGATCAGGTCGATGTGCTGCATTAAAAAATAGCAATACAAAATGGAGTTATTTCATTGCATAAAAAAAATGATATACAAGTCATAAAAATTAACAGTATGACTACTTCACTTACATCAGCGGCAAGCCAGGCTCCTGAAGTGATAATGTCGTGGAACCACTTATAAGTATCAGAGATCGTCACAGTACCGATCGTAGGGCTGGTCCTAACAAAACAAATAGAAAAATGTTAAAAAAGCGTATGCGAGTAACGATCACTGGTATGTACTAATATCATGAATACTAACTCGGGCAACATTCTTCTCCACTCCGTCTCAAACATTTTCCACTTGGCATGGTCCACCTCCCGAAATAGGTTGGGGATCGTTCTATCGACGAACCTCCTCCTCTTCGTATCAGCCATGAAGGGAGAGACAATATACTGTGACGGTACTCTCGGCCTCTTGCCTACCACCAACTTCGGCAAGTCAACAACATGCTTTTTCTCCCAAGTTACGACCGTTGTCCTCCCCTTGCCCACCTCGGGCATCGTCCTCTCCTTCGTCCTGAAGATCATCACCTCCTCCACCGTCCCCGTCGTCATCACGTCCTCGACCATAGCTCTCGTTCCTGAGGACCCACCACCTCATCCACCTGCATCAACACCACCTCCTCGACCCCTTCATCCGTCGCTCCCGTCCCCAACGGGGCCACCCCGTCCTCCGACCTCGAGGTCATCTCCTCCTCCGCCCTTGGGACAACCCCCTCCGCTCTCGAGTCCACCCTATCCTCCATGGACTGAAGAAAGGAGTTCCATGCATCCTCCGACCACGACCGTGCGTGACCCCCATCTCTATCCTCTCTATCACCCCCTGGTCGTCACCTCTATCAACCCATCGTCTGCCTGCTATATCACCTCCAAGTGCTATCACCTCATCATGAAGGTCCTCTAAATGCCCAGGCAGCACTCTAACATCATCAACTATATCCTCGACCCTCCCTATCAATTGACGTCCCAGATCGTCGACCCGCTCCACCATATCTCGACGCAGCGCGCCGACCTCTTCTAATATAACTCCTATCAGCTCTCGACGCAACGCGCCGACCTCCCATGATATAACTCCTTCCAGTTCTCAACGCAGCCCCCGACCTCCTGCACCATAAATCCAGTCAGGCAATGATACAGATCATCAGAATAATCACCCTGAGGGGGAGGAAGTGACGCCGGCCACGGAGGTGATGCCCTGGGCGGAAGTGATGCCGTCGGTGCAGGTGATGCAGCTGACGGAGGTAATGCCCGATCAACTGGCTCGCGGTCCTGTACAAACTTATATATTATTGACTTATTCAATAATTGCTAACTCATACAAAATATTAATCAATAATTCACTTACCCAGTCTCGATCGGGGATCGAATCGGACATCTGGTCGTCTTGGGCTTGCGGAACCGCTACTTCATACATGAGACCCTGCGCTTCCTCCTCCATTGACAGCGTCAAATGAGTTATTACTTCAAGCTGACATATTTATAATTTAAAAAGATAAAATCATGTAATGTTAAACTATATAAAATACAAATCACAAATTTATAATACTCACATAAGGGTCATCGAGGAGAGCCGATAATTGTTTCCCAGTGGGACATCCCTCCGCTAGAGATGCTCGCCAATGGTACATCCGAGGGCAGCGTGTCTCCTCTCGCCGCGCAAAGCGAGTACCCAATATGGGGATTGTTTCATACCTCCAGACCTGCAACGCATAAATTAGTACATACAAATTTAATAGAAAAAATATTTTAATATTGATTGCGTCAGTCATTTACTTGCAAAGCCAAGGGAAATTCGTACGTGTCGTACTTACGCACGGGCCCCTTAGGCTTCGAGTGCGGTCTGGTGAAGATGTGGACGGTTTTCTAGAAATATCGGCGGCCCCATGGATAGCTGTTGAAGCGATCTACGTCGTCGACGATCTCGATGTGAAAGAGGTCGATCGCAGTCTTCTTGTGGTGACACCGTATCACGCTCTCAATGATGTAGACCAGACCTAACTTCAGTCTGTCCAACATCTCGTCACACCTTCTGATTGCGTCCATCAGCTGATGCAAAACCACCACCCCCTATCCCTGGAAGTAAGTGTCCTGCAGCCTATTTCTTTTCTGAGTCCTGCCGCTAGGTGTCTTATCGCCCGTAATCTTCAATTTAGTCAGCAGGGTAAACTCGAACATGGAAAAGCTAGCGACTTTGCCCCTGAGGTCGAAGTGGAGAGCATCCTCGTCAACTGGACTCAGCAGCCGACATAAAAGAGTATCGATCATCTGACCCGAATACTGCAACTCTCTCATAAGGTATAGAGGCCACAGAAAGGAGTGATGCAGTATATCTGCATGCTGGTCGTCCAGCAGCTCCAGGACTTGGATGAAGCTGTCAAAGTTACTGTTCCACGTAACTTTGCCTGTCATCTGTCTTAGCTCTGCATCCAGATCCATCCTGCAAAAATTGAAACAGAATATTAGAACATTGTACATGAAACAATGGAATGAAGCATAATAACCCAAAATTAAGCGAACCGAATTTTTAACCTTATTATCGAAAATTAATAATTATCATAAAAATAAAAATAAAAATAACAAAATAACAAAATAAAATGGAAATTAAAATTAAAATTACAATTAAATTTAAAATAAGAAGTTAAAATTAGAATTAAAAAATTAATTTTAAAATAACAAATTTCTTCAAATTAAAATTATATAAATGAAAATTTAAATTTAAAACAAAATTACCATTACAATTAAATTTAAAATAAATAGTTAAAATTAGAATTAAAAAAGTAATTTCAAAATTAATTTTAAAATCACAGATATCTTTACATTAAAATTATAACTAAAATGAAAATTTAAATTTAAAATAAAATAAAATAAAAAATAAAAAATAAAAAAAATTAAAAATAAAAATTTAAAGTTAGAATTAAGAATTTAATTTGAAATTAATTTTAAAATAACAAATTTCTTGACATTAAAGAATGTAAATTTAAAATAAAATTACAATTACAATTAAATTTAACATAAAAAGTTGAAATTAGAATTAAAAAAGTAATTTGAAAATTAATTTTAAAATAACAAATTTCTTTAAATTAAAATTATATAAAATGAAAAATTAAATTTAAAATAAAATTGCCATTACAATTAAATTTAAAATTAAAAGTTGAAATTAGAAATAAAAAAGTAAATTTGAAAATTAATTTTAAATTAACAAATTTCTTTTAATTAAAATTATAACTAAATGAAAATTTAAATTTTAAATAAAAAAATAAAATTAAATTAAAAATAAAAACATAAAATTAGAATTACAAAATTATTTTGAAATTAATTTTAAAATAATAAATATCTTTACATTAAAATTATAATTAAAAAATGTAAATTGAAAATAAAATTACAATTACTATTAAATTTAACATAAAAAGTTGAAATTAGAATTAAAAAAGTAATTTGAAAATTAATTTTAAAATAATAAATTTCTTTAAATTAAAATTATAAATAAAATGAAAATTTAAATTTAAAATAAAATAAAAAATTAAAATTCAAAATTATTAAAAAATTAATTTGAAAATAAATTCTAAATTATCAATTTTCTTAAAATCAAAATCAAAATTAAAATGAAAATTTAAATTTAAAATAAAAGTAAAAATTTAATCTCAAATAAAGAGTTAAAATTAGAATTAAAAAAATAATTTTAGAATAACAAATTCCTTTAAATTTGATCAAGAAAAAAATTGTAATTAACAATTTCAAACATTTAATGATTTAAATTAATTTAGGAAATTTAAAATTACAAAAAAAGGGCTATTAACAGCCGGGTTGCACTGTTTTCATCTCCACTCGTCGGATTCCACCATTTTCGGTGAGTTGGAACTCCCCAAACAACAAAAATTGGCCAATACACTTCATCTATATGCAAATCTAGCCTAAATCATGCATTTCATACCACAAAAATCATATTCCGACCAATAATCTAACTAAAACTCAAAATAACCCAATAATCTAATTATAATTCCACAAAACTAACATTTACAACTCTTAACAGTTGGCAACCGAAAGTTCTTTGGTGAGGGAGATGTCTGGACGGCCGACTGTCAATAAATCTGATTTTTCCTTTCAAAACTGAGAGAGAGAGAGAGAGAGAGAGAGAGAGAGAGAGAGAGATGGAGGGATATTTTTAGAAAAGTGTCGTTAAATTGTGTTTTTGTTTTTTTTTTTTTAAATCAGTCAAAAGCCAAAGTAGAAATAAGAGTGGGTGAAATGGCCATTTTCACTTATTTCCTCAGCCGTTGTTTGGTTTGAATGAAAATTAATTTTTAAATAGATTTTGATAATTTTATAATTGAAAATAGATTACTAGATTTTGACAAGCAATGGTATATTGGTTGTTAAACAATCCAAAGAAAATAAAGAAGAAAAAAGGAGGAGGCTAGGGTTTCATTGATACTACATTAATTAATTGAATGCTAAAAGATGGTTTAACTTAAATACAAAGAGAATATATATAGGCTAAACAAAGGAAACTAAAAAGGACTATTCTACCCTTAATAAATAATAAATAATCCTATATTTCTTAACATCTTCCCTCAAACTCACGATGCGCAACTACAAGCATCGAGAGTTTGCTAACTAGAAAACGAAAACGAGAAATAGAATGCGACTTGGTAAAAAAATCTGCAAGCTGCAAAGAAAAAGAAACAAAAGGCAAAGTAATTGTGCCATGCTTGAGATGATGACGAGTAAGATGACAATCGATCTCAATGTGCTTAGTTCGTTCATGAAAAACTGAGTTGTGAGCAATCTGAATAGAACTTTGGTTGCCGCAATACATAGGAGTGGGATGAGAAAGAAAAACTCCCATATCTGCAAGTAACCAACGTAACCAAACAATCTCTTTAGTAGTAGATGCCATGGCACGATATTCTGATTCGGTGGAAGATTGAGAAACAATAGATTGTTTCTTGCTTTTCCAAGAAATAAGAGAATCACCCAAAAAGATACAGAAACCAATAACAGACTTGCGATCTGTGGGATCACTACCATGATCAGCATCAGAGTATGCACGCAGCTCCAAGGAGGAAGTGGATGGAAGTAACAGACTTTGAAAGACTGTACGCCGAAGATATCGCAAAATGGGAAGATCAGCTGCCCAATGAACTGTAGTGGGAGAAGCAACAAACTGACTAACAATATGAACAACATATGCAATGTCTGGACGAGTAATAGTGAGATATACCAAGCTCCCAACAATAGTATGGTATAAAATAGGTTCTGACAAAGGTAAACCCTCAGAAGAAGAATACTTCGCGTTATCATCAATTGGAGTATCAACAATCTTATTATCAGTAAGTCTTGCCCGCTCAAGAATATCTGCAACATATTTCGACTGAGAAAGAAGATAACCTCTGGGTGAGAAGGCTACCTCAATACTCAAGAAATATCGTAGAGAACCCAAATCTTTCATTTCAAACTGTCTAGCTAACTTTGTCTTCAAAACTGAAATACCATCAATATCATCACCAGTAATAATCATGTCATCAACATATAAAGATTGAATGATACAACCTGCATCAGTGCTCTTAACAAAAAGAGTAGAATCATGAGTACTAGAAGCAAATCCAAGGGAAGAGATCACAACAGAAAATTTCTCAAACCAAGCACGAGGTGCTTGTTTGAGACCATACAACGCTTTCTTGAGCTTGCAAACATACCCAGAATCATGTGAAATACCAGGAGGGGGTGCCATATAAACCTCTTCTTGAAGATCTCCATTCAGGAAGGCATTTTTAATATCAAGTTGAGAGATACGCCACTGACGAACCGAAGCTACTGCAATAAGAGTACGAATGTAGTCATTTTTGCAACAGGAGCAAATGTCTCCTCATAATCCATACCATATTGTTGAGAGTATCCCTTTGCAACCAACCTAGCTTTGTATCGCTCAATTGACCCATCAGAATTAGTCTTGATCTTATACACCCAACGACAACAACAACACTTTTACCAGAAGGTAACGGAACCAAATCCTAAGTACCAGTCTTATGCAAAGCAGAAAGTTCCTCATCCATAGCTTGCTGCCAAAGAGGATCAAGAATTGCCTCTTTATAGGAAGAGAGCTCAGAGAGACAATGAATAGAAGCTAAAAAGGTAGAAAAGGATAAAGAATAACAAGAATAAGCAAAATTTGGTAACTTTGTAGACTTACGAATGCGTATGGATTGACGTAGAGGGGGATCCACAATCTCAGACGGAACTTGAGGGACCGTAGGAGAAGAGGACGCTTCAGGTGTGCCGGAGAGTAAAATGTCAGTACCTGCGGAATGATTAGTACGAGTTGGTTGTAAAGACAACGGGGTAGGAACATGAGAATGGACATTTGAAGTAGTAGGCTCCTGAGAAGACAAACTATCAGGATTGTCAGAAAAAGGATCTATACGAATAAGATCAGATCTAGTCAAACTATGAGTAGTGGATGGAATAGAAAAGAAAGGTATATGCTCGAGAAAAACAACATGAAGAGACACATAAAGTTTCTGAGTTATTGGATCAAAACAACGATACCCCTTTTTACCTTCACCATAACTAAGAAAGACAAATTGCAGATCGAGATGACAACTTGTTGCGTTCTACATGAGGACGAAGAACGAAACAAGTACAACCAAAAACTCTAAAGAGAGAATAATCAGGGGTATACCCATACAACTTTTCGAAAGGAGAAAACCCTGAAATATGAGAAAATGGAATTGTATTAATCAAACCTACAGCAGTAAGAACAGCTTCACCCCAAAACACACTAGGGATAGATACAGACAACAAGAGAGAACGAGTAGTTTCAACAATGTGCCTATGTTTTCTTTCAGCAACACCATTTTGCTCAGGAGTATCTGTACACGAAGTTTGGTGAATAGTTCCATCTAAAGCAAGCAGTTCACAAAATTTATTAGAAGTGTATTCCCCACCCAAATCACACCTAAAACTTTTGATAACAGCAGAATGTTGAATTTTAACAAGAGCACGAAAGGCTAAGTATATCTCAAAAAATTCAGAACGATATTTCATTAAATAAACTCAACAATAACGAGTGTGATCATCAATAAAAGAAACATAATATCGAGACCCTCCTTTTGTGGCAACAGGAGAAGGCCCCCATAAATCAGAATGAATCAAATCAAATGGAGAAGAAGAAACAGAAATACTTTGATTAAAAGGTAAAGCTGAAAATTTTGCCAGTTTGCATTCACTACAATCAGAAATATCACAAGGGTGTAAATTTCCTAAAGCCCCTGTAGAAGCTAAAAATCTCAAACGAGACGACGAAACATGACCTAAACAAGAATGCCATAAATAAAAACTAGAAGAAGAAGGACTCAAACGAAACGAAGACAAATCAACACTAGTAGCGGCAGCAGCAACCGACACTTTTAGCTCATCCAAAATATATAGTCCACCCTTCCTATGGCCTGTCCCAATCAGCTTCTGAGACTGCAGATCCTGCACATAACAAGAAGAAGAGGAAAATGTGACTAAATTACCAGAATCACATAACTGACCAACAGAGGCAAGCTTCAATGTGAGTTTTGGAATATGATAAACATTAGGGATGGACAAGTGAGGTGTGACAACTGAACCAACACCTGCTAATGGCATAAGAGTGCCATCAGCAGTCATGACAGCAATAGAGGACGAAGGGGACACAGAAGCAAAAGACGAAGAATCTGGAGACATATGATGTGAAGCACCAGAATCCAAGACCCATACAGAATGTTACATACCTGAAGAACTATGAGGCAACATACCTATGGAAGAAGCAGATACAGCTTGAGGTTGTAAGGAGAGAAACTTCTGAAATTGCTCAGCCAAAGTACTAGGATCAGTGATAGGACCTGATGAAGCTACTGCTGCAGTATTAGATTGTGGTAGTCTATAAGCATTAGATCGTGATTGGTTGCCAGGCTTCCAAGCTTGAGATTGCTGCTGTAATTGATTCGACTGTCTCAACTTAGGACACTGAGCCTTCCAATGACCTTTATGCTTACAGAAACTGCACTCGTCAAAGGTAACCCTTGTGTAAGACTTATTTTGATTATTAGAGGATGGCTTAGAAGACACTGCTAATACAGAAGGCTTAGAAGCAGAAAGAATTCCATTTTCAACATAAGACTTAAGACGTATTTCTTCAGCCAATAACTCGCTGACAACCGAGTCAACAGAAGGAAGTGGAGAACGATGCAAAATTGAACCTCTGAGTCCTTCAAAATCACTGCGAAGTGCCGTTAAAAATTGTACCAACCGTTGCTGCTCTCTATGAGTAATATAGGCTGCACATGCCTTTAATTCTGTCAATTCTGTAAGGGCCAATTGATCCCAAAGATCTGTCATGGCAGAATAAAACTCCTGAATACTCATATTATTCTGATGAAGAGCTCGCATATCATTCTCCAATTGATACTGCTTTACAAAATTTGACTGAGTGAATAATCTTTGTAGATGATCCCAAACCTCCTTTGCTGTCTCATACTTCCTCCAACTCTCTACCTATGGAACGCTCCACAGAGTTGTTAATCCAAGTAATAATTTTTGAATTGTTTGATTCCCAGGCATCTATCAAAGCAGCATAACTCTCATTGGTATTCTCAGGTTTCACAGAAGTTCCACTAATGAATCCCCACATCTTTTTACCCTTAAGAAAATTTCTCATCACGTAACTCCAATACGAATAATTCTTTCCATCCAACCTCACACTCGCAGACTGAAGGGAATCGTCTCTTTCAGTAGCCATAAAAAAAAAAAACAGATTGCAGAAATACCAGATTTAACAGATTGCAGAAATACTAGATTGCGGAAATACCAGATTTAACAAATTGCAGAAATACCATGAAATCTGGCTCTGATACCATGTTAAATAATCCAAAGAAAATAAAGAAGAAAAAAGGAGGATGCTAGGGTTTCATTGATACTACATTAATTAATTGAATGCTAAAAAATGGTTTAACCTAAATACAAAGAGAATATATATAGGCTAAACAAAGGAAACTAAAAAGGACTATTCTACCCTTAATAAATAATAAATAATCCTATATTTCTTAACATCTCCCCTCAAACTTGTTTTTGTTTTTAATTTTTGAAATTGTGTAATCGGCCGATCAAATCATTCTGTATATTTATTCATTGTTAATTTATATTCGTAAACAATTGTCATAGTCATATGCACTCGATAATTTTCATTATCTTTTTTTTTATTATTATTATTTATAAGGTTATTAAAACTACCAAACATGAACCATCGTTGTAGGTCATCATTAGAATTTTTAAATTTAGTTAACATGTTTTGTGGACTAGCGACGATTATCTAGAAAACCAGGTGTTTTCTTCACTAAATCTGGAGTAAGAATTTTTATTTATTTATTTATTTTTTTATTTCAAAAAATAATAACCACTGTCCATCACTGAACCTGTATAGGAATTTCAGCCTCTACAAATGTGTTTTATTTTAGTGAAGCTGAATTAACTTTATGTTAAAAATATATATTTTGAAATTTTACTTATGTATGGTCTGAAAAGTCCAATCATCTTTTGTGCACTTTGAATCTGCTATAAAAATAATAGTCGTTGGAATTTCATTGCTATATCCATAATTGAATTTCAGCCGTTGCAGTGAAAATCAACATCATTTTGACGGTACAAACGATTTACATAAAATTTTAAAGCCAACTAAATTTAAGAAGTGTAACACCATACTAAACTTTTTAGAATTCAAAAAAGCTACTTGTACAAAGTTGGATTACAAAAGCTGAGTTACAAAGTGTGTTGACAAAATTCAGAGTATTGATTTCAAATAATTTAAAAATCTATTTTGAAATGATTGGTGTAGATGTGATTTTGTCATCCAACTTTGTTAATCCCCTTTGTAAGTGTAGCATAATTCTTCAGAATTTATTATCATTTTCTAAGGAAAGAAAATGATTATGGGATGTTATTATCACCTTCCCTGAAATAATCACTAAGAAGTGCATGTAGATGAGCAAACTGTAGAATTTTACGTAAGGCAGTGTTTGATAGCCATTGAAATTTCATGGAAAATGAAATTTCAATTCCATGTTCCACTTTAACCTTGTTTGATACTCCTTTTTTTTTTTTTTTTTTACCTAGAATTGAATTTCCATCTTTGGTGCCACATAAGCCATTTTTCATGAATTCGAGGAATTGCAATTCTCACCATCAGTTACTGTAGCATTTTTTTCGATTTTTTAGTTTTATTATTATTATTATTTTTTGGTAATGGAAACAAATTCTAAGAATTATTGCAAAAAAAAAAATTTTTCTTTTAATTGATAATTTTCATGTAAAATAAGGTCAAATGAACACTAAAAGATAGATGATTTTTTTAATTTTTTTTTGGCACTGGAAACAAATTTTATCTCCAATATTAGTAAATTCTATCCCTTTAATTGATAATTTTCATGTAAAACAAAACCAAACAAATACAAAAAAACACTTTTATTTCAACATTTTTCACGTGAAAAATTATACCAATCAAACACAATAATTTATAATTCCCAAGAAAACAATTTTTAGGCAATTCAATTCCTTAAAATTCGCTTTCTAGGCAATTCAATTCCATCTTTACAATCAAACAGACCCTAAGTTGCAAATCTACATGAGCAAAGAAAAAAAAATTATAGTCGAACAAGGATATATGAGAAAACTTGATCTGACGATAATCTAAAAGACACCAAAAACTTGACCCATTGAGTGGCACAAAGGCTGCTCACTGGAGAATGGAAGCAACTACAAGTTTAACGAAGTATGGACTAAATCTTGACTCCTTGTAAGCGTAGTGTATATGAAACTCTTGTTCCCTGGTCTGTTGGGGTACATCCCGCGATTTACCTCCTTCACAAAACTTTAGGAGCGGGGCGATGGGTGCCCTCAAGATTGGGGTTCAACCTTTAAGTATTGACTAAACCTTGTGTGGAACCATGTTATACAAGATTTTACAAATTATTCGATGTACTGAAAATGACTACATAGAGGCAATAAATAAAGTGCAAAACCCTAGAATATAACCCTAGCAAACGAAAAGACAATTTACATAAACAAATAAAGTCATTAACTATTATATCTAACAACATGAAGAACCCACAGTATCAGAAGAATCAGAATTATTCATTACAAAATCTTCTTCATCCACACTATCATATCCACTAGGAGAAAGCAATTCATCTGATCAATCCAAAATAGTTCTGTCAACTAGATCGGAGTCCGGATGCTTTTCAAGAAATTCCCTCTTCAATTGAGTCTGACTTGCAGTAGCCCAAATGAAAATTCAATCAGCTTGTCCTTTATTATTTCTAGAGGCTGAAAGTCTTGTATGTGATGAATTAAGTCAAGTAGTTGAGTTTTGTGGTGCGAGGTTGTAGATCATGATAGCTTGGAATCGAAACAAGGTTCTTTTGTAGACAAACATTTTTACGTGCTACTTACGTGCAAACTATATGCAAATTCAAGAAACAATTTGTGAACGTTGGCATACACATAAGTGCATACACGCGTGTGTTTCAAAGAAGGGAAGAGAAAGCTAGAGAGAAAAGGAATACTTGAACACTACCCCTTGTTTCCATACTATACATGAACCAATCTTTATTCCAAAAAAAAGCACCCAGACTCTCAAATTTGTTTTCCACCGCATAAAAATTAAAATTCGTCAGTCAACACTAACTGGGGACATGGCAAACAATGCATCTATGTGGTACTTAATTTATTTAAAACCTTAAGATTAAAAACACAAATTGTATATGCACTTTATGTCTTGTTTCAGAATCATATATGAACTGATTTTGTTCCAAAACAAGTGTCATAATGTTGGTTTGCCAAAAAATCTGTATAAAAGGAAGTTGATACGTCCTGGACTCTTTTCTAGAGAACTTCCATTATCTAAATCGTGTCGCATTTGAAAGGGAGATGTCATGAGAAACTGCACTAGTAAACATGTCATCAAGAATCAATAAAACCAGAAAGCATCGTTTATGTATTCCAACTTGCCTAAAATTAAAGACTAACTACTTCTGAATCTGATTGTCTTTTGAACAACTTAAACTTGACAAGCTTAAATGAAGGCAAACATTGCTACAACCACATGAGAACTGCCAGGGGCATCCAAAATTCAATCACATGGGAGAGCACACGCAATCTCCTACATTAGTTGCAATGTATCATTAGCTATATGACAAAGAAAAAAATGTTGCAATGCCAATCAAAATGAAGAAACAAAGCGAGAGTTAGTTAAAAAGGCAGTAATTGTTACGCCCCTATTATCTGAACCGTTTCGGATTGCCAACCACCACACATTCCGACCGATAGACACCCATCTGAAGTGTTTTCGAAGTGATATCACCAATGTCAACAACCTAGTAGCACACTGCGAGATATAGACGATCCTTCTGAAGTGATCGAAGCGCCTCGCCTCCAAGGCCGAGGCCAAGTGGATCTCTGTCAGAAGATCCGTCGTCAATTTCAGAAGGAGATTTGTGCTAAGATCCTCTCTGCACCTAAAGTTTAAATTGATTTGACGTCTTCATGAGGCTAGTTGATGTGACTTATCAACTTTATATCAATTCAACTCAGGAGAAACAAGCTGCTCGCCCACTCTACAGACGCGACTGATTCACGCCTATGAGCGGACGCCTCATACCGTCAGATGTATACACGTGTCCCACATCCAATGGTTCATCCCACCTATAAATATTCAAGGTTTGGCAAGAGGCAAAGGTAATGAAACTCTTACTACATAGCACTCCATAGCAAGTTTATATATTTTCTCCTCCCCCTTAGTGTTTTTGGACACAACCTCTGGGTACTGTTCCGACCACCCGAACTTGACTTGACCGTCAGAGTGTATACGGCCGCCACCACCCCCGCTGGTCCCGGCCGTGTGCGTCTGACTGTGCGTTGATTGTGTGCAGGGAGGAATACGTGTAGTAGCTATCGATTGGTCACGTGGAAGGTCCAATTTTTGAGGTCAACAGATTGGCTCCGTCTGTGGAAAACACTTCTCGTTCAAAGTTCTGTATTCTTCGCTGGAGAAGTTATCGGAAAATTAGCGACTAACCCTGAAAAGGGTACGTTCTTGAAAAAGAACAAAGTCGAGTTACAATCCAAGTTCTCACCACCCTTGAAAAAAGGAGATAGGATGAGCTATAGCCATGAAGACGACAACCCCATGAGAGAGACCTCTGAAGAAGAGGTACTTCATAACAATGTTACTCATCAGAGACCCCATCACCGGCGTCGCCGAGGTGGAAGAATAGCCATGCTCACTGAAGGAATGACTCAAATAGCTACGAGTATGAGAGATATTGCAGCTCAGAATATGGCAATGCATGAACTCCTCATGCAAGCCCAGGGTCATCAGGGCTATCAAACGCCCAATGATCTTATCCGGTGCAGGAAGCCCCTGTATCTCACTCCCGAGGCCACATGAGCTGGCATACAGAACTTCTCTCGAAAGAGAGATGAACGCCAAAGCCACATCTTATGTGTAAGGGAGCCAGCCATTAGAACCACACTTGGGGGATTCCCTCAAGAATACGTGGAACAAAGGTCGGCAAGCGTCTTCGACCAGATAGGGGAGGATCCTAGCAATAGGGTCCGTCCGATGAGAAGATCAATTCGTCTAGATCAGGAACAAGAGCAGGCTCCTCCTACTCCTAGAAATAGGAGGGACAGGAGGAACCTACTCAATTGGGGAAGTCAAGGAGAAGCACCTCCACCCCCCAGAGCATTCAAGATGATACAGGGTCAGATGGACCCTGTCGATCCTACGAGATTGACGATGATGATGATAACCTCCCTTTCTCAAGGGAGATCCGAAGCTTCCCAATGCCAGCAAATTTCATGCCTCCTAAGATCCCCAAGTATGAAGGAAAGGGAGACCCAGAGAAGCACCTCACCAAGTACATGACACAGATGAGCCTAAGGGGAGCCTCGCCCGCTTTGAAATGCAGAGCTTTCCATTTAACACTAGGCGGGGCCGCCGAAATGTGGTACAGCAGGCTTCCTCCCCTAAGCATTAGAAGTTGGCCAAATTTGAAGAAAGCATTCTTGAATGAATACCTCTCACGTAGAGAAGGAGAGGTACCAGTGCAACGCTTGCAAGATATGAGGCAAGCCCCTGGGGAGATGCTGAAAAGCTATCTCGTCAGGTTTACAGACGAAATAACCTACTGTGAACAGGTTACTGATAGAGAAGCTCTTTCAGCCCTGAAAGGCGAGCTCAACATGAACACTTTGTTCTGGAGGGACGTGCGTAGCAAGAATCCCTCCACCTATGACGAACTGGTGGAAATGATGAGAGTAGAGATTGTGAGTGAGGAAATGATTGATCATCGCAACCGCGCTGCGCAGAGACTCCCTCCGCCTCAGAGGCAGGTAGGTCGAGGACTTGCAACACACCTTGTTACTCAGTAATGGACCCAAGCAGGTCATACAATAGCTCCCACATCCGGACAGGCCCTAGCTTTTGCCACATTGAATGCAGTGCCGGTGTTGGCATATGAAAATGCCCCTGTCGAAGCGGGACCATCTGGAAGAGCTAATAACAAGAAGAAGAGGAAAAGGTCAAATAGACCCTTAGAAGGGGCAAAGTTTTGTACGTTCCATCAACTCTATGGGCATGACACTAGTGAGTGCTGAGACGCCAATCGACGCCCTGATCGAAGCAACCCACACCCTTCCAGCAGGAACGAATATCCTCGCAGATCCGCCTCCCCGAGCAGGGGGGAGAGAGGGCACAGAGAGCAATCACCTCGGAGAAGAGAATCAAAGGACCGAGGTCAATCTAGACAGAGAAACCTGGCCCCATTTTCTGGGAGCCAGGTCATCAGGGAAATCGATACCATTATTGGGGGACCCCACATCGGTGGCAACACCAGGAATGCCCAAAGGAATTATACAAGGGAAGCAAAGGACCCGCCAATGATCACTTACATTGTCAACGAGTCACAAGCAGCCGACAGGATGTCCCCAATCACCTTCTCCTGAGAAAATGCAAAGGGGGTTCACCACCCCCATTGTAATGCATTAGTTGTAAGAGCAGCAGTGGCTAGAAATGGACTGAAATGAATGCTCGTTGACAATGGTAGTTCCGTGAACATATTGTTCGGCTCCACTTTGTATAAAATGCAAATTGAACATGGGTTGATCCCCATGACCGACCCACCGTTCGGATTCACTGGAGACAGCATCGTCCCACGAGGGTGGATCACTCTGCCCGTCGAAATGGGTTCAGCACCCCTAGTAGCCCAACACTTTATGAAATTTTTGGTGGTAGATCACAGATCGGCCTATCATGGAGTATTGGGCAGACCCACTTTAAAAAAGATCTTTGGGCTGTCACGTCCATCCACTACTTGTGCATGAAATTTCTAATTGAACATGAGATTGCTACGGTCCGAGGCGATCAGATGGGCTCTAGGGCATGCTTCTTACACTCGCTGCAAAAATCGGAGCCCCAAACTGTTAACGTAATCTTAACTGAGGTTCCCCCTGAGATCAGCACGGACGTAGAAATGCTCGACGCCCCTGAACAAGGGCTTACCTCTAAACAAGAGGAAGACGTCGACATGGAAGAGGCCCCTGAGCAAGGGCACCCTCTTGATGAGTTAGATCCCCGAATAATTGGAGACTTTTCCTGCCAACCCAGAAGACCCCAGTCAGGTCTTACGTATAGGGAAGTCATTATCCCCTGAAGCAAAAGTAGAGATGATAAGCTTCCTAAAAAGGAATTTAGATGTCTTCGCATGGAAGCACGAAGATATGGTGGGAATAGATCCTAGGATCAGTTGTCATCACCTTAACATCAACCTCTCCTATGCCTCCCATCGACAAGAGGCGTGCCCTATTCCGAAAAGGTACGAGGCACTGAAAGACGAAGTGAACAAACTAAGCCGCAGTGGTTTCATAAGGGAGGCCATCTACCCGAAGTGGATATCCAACCTAGTCCTGGTGAAAAAGCCCAGCGAAAAGTGGAGGGTATTCGTAGACTTCACAAACTTAAATAAGGCGTGCCCCAAAGACAGCTTCCCACTTCCTAGAATAGATCAAATTGTGGATTCTACTGCTGGACTTGAACTGCTGAGCTTCATGGACGCATACTCAGGGTCTAACCAGATACCCATGTTCCGACTAGATGAGGAAGCTACCTCGTTCATTACAGACAGAGGTCTGTATTGTTACAAAGTCATGCCCTTCGAATTAAAGAACGCCGGAGCTACATATCAGAGATTGGTCAACATGATGTTTGTCGAACTCATTGGCAAAATCATGGAGGTTTACGTGGACGACATGCTAGTTAAAAGCCTCCATGTAGCCGAACACGTAAGTCACCTCGATCAAACTTTTCAGATACTTAGAAAGTATAATATGAAATTGAATCCCCTTAAGTGCACCTTTGGAGTGGCATCGGGTCAGTTCTTGGGGTATATTGTCAATCAAAGAGGAATTGAAGCAAATCCAGTGAAAATAATGGCTTTGCTAGAGATGAGGTCACCTCAGAAACCAAAGGAGGTCCAAAGCCTCAATGGTCGGATAGCCGCACTCAGTCGCTTCATCTCCAGGGCCACAGATAAAAGCTTGCCTTTTTTCAATGTGCTGAAACAAGGTACGAAATTCCAATGGACTTCAGAATGTGAGGAAGCCTTCCATACGCTGAAAAAGCACCTCGGAGAGGGGCCCCTCTTGTCGAAACCTCAACCGAATGAGTCATTACTGCTGTACGTAGCAGTTTCGGACGTGGCGGTCAGCGCCGTCCTAGTCAGAGAAGAAAGTGAGCAACAGTTGCCAGTGTATTACGTCAGCAAAGCACTTCTTCCAGTTGAAACACACTACCTAGACATGGAGAAATTGGCACTCGCCCTTATCATAGCCTCAAGAAAACTAAGGCCGTACTTCCAGGCCCAATCAATTCAAGTTCTCACCAACTTCCCATTGAAGCAGGTGATGTAGAAAATAGACGCATCAGGACGCTTGCTAAAATGGGCAATCGAGCTCAGTGAGTTTGATCTAACGTTCCGACCTCGACAAGCCATTAAGGGCCAGGCCCTTGCTGATTTTATGGTTGGGTTTGCCCAAGCCCCAAAAATGGAGGCGATAATGGAACTAGCTAATCCCCCCACATGGAAACTGTTCGTAGATGGGTCCTCAGGAGAGACTGACTCAGGGGCAGGGATCGTGTTGGAAAGCCCGAAAGGCCACAAGCTAAATTGTGTGGTAAGGTTCGGTTTCAAAGCCTCGAACAACGTTGCTGAATATGAGGCCCTTCTGGCAGGGCTCAAACTTGCTAAGGAGATGCGGGTCAAAAGGCTCCTGGCGAGCAGTGATTCTCAACTTATAGTGATCCAGGTCAATGGAAGCTTTGTAGCCAAAGATGGTGGCATGGTTGCGTACTTGAAGTTGGTTCTGGACCTAGTTCCTCATTTTGAAAGGTTCGAACTGACTCAAGTCTCCCGTCTAGAGAATGCACATGCAGACGCCCTTTCAAAATTGGCTAGCAGTAAGGATTCAGAGCTACTAAAGGTCATCTCTATTGAGCACTTATCAAGGCCCTCCACCTCCGGAGGTAAAGAGATACTATGGATAGAAGGCACCACATTGTGGATACAGCCTATCATTGCCTACTTGAAGGATCAAACACTGATTGCTTCTCGAAGTGAGACAAGGAAGTTAAGACAAAGGGCTGCACACTTTGTCCTGCAAGAAAATACTCTTTACAAGAGAAGCTTCGCCTCGCCCCTTCTTCGATGCGTGGGAGGCGAAGAGGCCACATACATACTCAGGGAAATCCATGAGGGAATCTACGGAAATCACTCCGAATGAATGGCTCTAGCACACAAGGTTCTCCGTCAAGGCTACTTCTGGCCGACTCTGAAAAGGGATGCTTGCCAGTTTGTCCAAAAATGTGACAAGTGCCAGCACTTCTCAAACATACAAAGATAGCCTGCTCAGAGCCTCTCCATAGTAACCAGCCCTTAACCATTCGCCAAGTGGGGTATTGACTTCATTGGTCCACTCCCAAAAGGAAGAGGAAGTGTAACTTTCACCATTGTCGCCATTGACTACTTCACTAAGTGGGTCGAGGCTGAACCCCTTGCCAGGATCATCGAGGTGAATACTACCAAATTCGTCTGAAAAAACATCATTGTAGGTTCGGAATTCCCCACTCCTTAGTGTCTGACAATGGAAGGCAGTTCGACAAAAGGAAGATGCGAGACTTATGCAATGAACTAGGCATAAAGAAGGACTTCTCAACACCTCATCACCCTCAAGCAAATGGATAGGTTGAAGCAGTAAACAAGACTATCAAGCACACCCTGAAAAAGAAACTTGACACCTCAAAGGGGGCCTGGGTTGACGAACTCTCCCACGTCCTCTGGGCTATCAAAACTTCTAGCCGAACTGCAACAGGTGAAACACCATTCTCCATGACCTACGGAGCCGAGGCCATGAGCCCGGTCGAGGTCGGGGTCCCATCACACCGACGGATACACTTCAATGAGATCAGTAACGATGAGGCTCAAATAAGCGAACTGCACCTCCTTGAAGAAAGGAGGGATGTCTCCCAAGTGAACTTGGCAAAGTATCATCGAAAGATGACCCACTATTACAACTCCAAGGTCAGAAACAGAACCCTTTGCCTGGGCGACCTCGTCCTTAGAAGAGTCTTCCAATTTTCAAAACCAACTGGGTCAAGAATGTTTGGCCCAAATTGGGAGGGCCCTTACCGCATCCGCAGGGAATCCCGAGATGGAACTTTCGAAATTGAAGACATGGCAGGAAAGGCACTGCCTCATCAGTGGAACATCGAACACTTGAGGAAGTACTATCAATGATGAGCCTTTGTTCCGATCCGATCTCAATATGGTCTAACGAATCGATTGTTTTGATATGGTCTCAGTTGTAAGTTCCCAAGCTTACTAAGTGCGGGAATTGCTTCGGTAAAGTGTGGTGTAATATATCTCAAGTAATGAAACTTCGGTTCTGTGCCACATCGGTTAGTAAATAGTTACCTTAGTCCTTCAATATATTTACTTAAGTGATCCGATCTTCAATTATTAACTGATTAACGTTGAGAGACTCTTTATGTTTACTTAAGTGGTCCGCTTCATATTAACTTAAGTGGTCCGATCCTCAATTATTAACTGGTTATTGTTACACGGCTCTTAGTCTAATGTTTGTCATTCAAGCAAGTATAAACAGATCTAAAAGGAAAGAAAGCAGAAGCACAAATACTTAGCAAAAAATTTCATTTCATTTAAATAAGAATTGAAGTACAAGGAGGCCGAAGCCATTACAAAAGATAGCCCTATTCTAATGGAGAGACCTCTGCGTCGGCTGCCTCCGGGGCCTCTGGAGCCTCCTCAGCAAGCTTATCAGGCTGACCTCCAGTTAGTCCCTCGAGCTCTGCCTCCAGAGAGGAGATGTCCAGAGTGGGATGGACTTCTTTCAGTCGACCCAATAAGCCTTGAGCACTCCAAGAGGCCCAAAAATTGGTGAAGTCGTCATACAGGGGATGGTCTTCAAAGTAGTTGATGAAGTACTGAACTGTTACTTCCCCTGCAGACTTCAACTCCTCTTTCAAAGAGGTAATCCCCTCTGACTGAGCCTCTTCCCTCTGCCTCAGCTCCGTATTCTCTTTGTTTGAGGCCTCCAGAACCTCGGTGGCGAGCTTGTGGTGCTCGTTGGCATGATCAACTCGTCGAGTCATAGCAGCCACTTGGCACTCCGCCTCGTATAACTCTTTCTTCAGCCGCTCCACTTCTGCTTTGGCGGCAGTCAGCTGGGCCTCGGCCTCTTTCTTTCCCTCCTCCGCCTGCGTGGCCTGGCCTGGGCCTCTCGCACGGCATCTCCATAGTGCATCGCCTCTTCGAGGTGCTTGGCGAGGTCCTCCCTCTTGGAGTTCAGATCCTTCACCAGGCCCTCGAGTTGGATGCTTGTACTCAGGGCCCGAGCCACGCAAGCACTATTGGCAGCCACCAAATCCTCAGCTGTGCACGAGGCGGTGTGGTCCCTCCACTTCTCGGTCCAGTATTTGCTATGGACCACCGCCACTACAGCTGTTTCTGGAGGAAGGGCCTCCAACACTTCCCTCACTGACTCCTTCGAATTTGTGCCCAAAAAGTCGACCTCCTTATAGGGACGTGGCCTCTTTCTCTTCTGCTGCCCCCGCCTTTGAGCAATTGGCACAACAGCAAGTGGTGTTGTAGTCGGGGGAGTGGCAGCCTTAGATAGAGTAGGCCTCTTCTCCGGAATGGCCATCCCGGTTGGAATTTTGGTTTGCTTCAGAACAGAGAGTGGCCTCACCACAGTTGGGCATTTTGGAGGGGCGGCGCTTTTCTTGCCCTTCCTCCGAAGGTCAGCCTCCGGGTCCTCCGGTACCTCCTCCTCTGTCGGAGGCTGAAGCCTCTTATTGGCGTCTACCAGATCCTCCATTTGCTTTTTGTAGGAGGAGGAGGAGGCCTTTAGTGCCCGTGTCTCTGGCATCATCCTCTGGATGGTCTTAAAGTCGGGGCGCATGAGCATTTTCTTATTAAAGTTGTCTGCAAAGAACGAATTACGAATTAGTACAAGTATTAGGAGTTCGGAATAAAGGGTAAAGACTTCGGTCCAGTTACCTTGGGATGCCATCAGGTCGTGGGTAACGAAGTGAATGTTCTTTCGGATCAGCCTATGGTAAGACCTCTTCTTTTGAGGCAGCTGATAGATGATGCAGATGGTATTGAAGTCCTCCGATGACAGCTCGCACCGAGGAAGAGCACCTACAAAAGAAATGCAAATATTAGGCACCATTCGAACCGAAGAGAAATATAAAGAAAAATAACTACTATACTCACTAAGTGTTGAATACTTCGTCGGGACCGTAAGAGGCGCCAGGGGGTCCCCCTCCATCGTGTCCTATCACCCTGCAGCCCAACACCACGAGCTCTTCCATTCTTTGATGGAGCTCGACAGATCGAGCACAAATGGAGTGTGGGAACCCCATGAGGTAAGGTAGTACCACCTCCGGGTCTTATCCCCCCCCGGCAGTTACCTTGGGTATGTAAAGGGTCTGGAAGATGGAGAAGGGCATCTCCAGCCCTAGTGACGCCTCTTTCCACAACATCCAGGAGCCCACCATTTGGCTCCAGGAGTTTGGATTGAGTTGGGTTGGGGCTAGCCCATAAGATCTAAGCACCATCATAAAAAATGGATGAATTGGCAGCCTAAGTCCGGCCATAAGGATCACCTCACTAATGGCCACACAACCCGGCCTAGGGTAGCAGGCCCTCTCTTCGGGCTCGGGGAAGATCAAATCTATGCTATCAGGGATCCTATACTCTGCCCTAAGTCTCTCCAGGTCGGCCTCTCTTAATTTAGATGGATAGTCCGAAGCCCCCCAGTGCACAGAAGTATCTACTGGGCTATCCGGTCGCTTCCATATATTTTCCCCCCTGTTATTGCCTCGACTATTTCGGAGGAGGTCACCACAATGGGCTCGTCCATTCTTACTAGTTCTAACCCCCTCCTCGAACCAAAACTCCCCTCAGAAGCCATTTTTCAGAAGTTAAAAATCCTAAAAGGTACTGAAACTTACGAGTTTGAAGGTTTTCCTAGCCGGGAACAGTGTAAGGTCGTTGGATGTTGGTGTTTTTAATCGAAAGTTCAAATTTCTCGTCGGAATTACTTTGAAAACACCGAAAACTGCAAATGGCTTGAGAGCAAAGCGTAGTGTTTGTTTCGCAAGGGTAGAAAGCTTGAGAAAAGCTCAGAGTCCGCCTTTTATAGAAAGACCCATCCGATCTCCACCGTTGAATTCAAATGCGGTCAATCTAAGCCGTTCGTCGCATCTTCAATCTGGGCCGTTGAAATGAAACTCCAAATTTGACCTACGCCCAAGATTTTGCTGTGACTTTCACGTTCGCTTAAAATGCGTCACCTCGATCACCACCAGCCGTCAATAATAAGTAGCTACAGCAGCCTTTTAGGAGAGTGGGCATGGCACCCAACTGTCACCTTGGAAATATGCAACAGTTGTCAAATCATTTAACGCCTGAATCGCCTCGGATCGAGCTCCTTACTCAACTTTACAAAGCTTAAATGCACCCGAAGTGAAGTCCCCTGTGGTTCATTGCCTCGACAGTTGCGTTCCCTCCTAATCTTTACAAAGTTTTAGCCATCTCCCAACGCGTTGCCTCATGCGGGTCAGCGCACCGGTGGCAGATGAGCTCCTCAACTTTACAAAGCTTAGACGCACCCGAAGTGAAGTCCCCTGTGGGTCATCGCCTCGGCAGCTGCGTTCCCTCTTAAACTTTACAAAGTTTTAGCCATCTTCCAATGCGTCGTCCCATGCGGATCAGCGTACTGGTGGCAGATGAGCTCCTCAACTTTATAAAGCTTAGACGCACCCGACGCGAAGTCCCCTGTGGGTCATTGCCTCGACAGCTGCATTCCCTCCTAAACTTTACAAAGTTTTAGCCATTTCCCAACGCGTCGTCCCGCGCGGGTCAGCGCACCGGTGGTAGATGAGTTCCTCACTCAACTTCACATAGCCTACATACGCTTGACGTGAGTCCTCTGTGGGTCATCGTCTCGGTCGTCGCGTTAACCTCTTTTTCTACTAATCGTCCTGTCTTGCAGCGCTTCGACCTCACATCGGTTATTGCTTCCCTTACGCGGTAACGAAACTTTGGCGCATCTTCCTAAGATCATGGCTTCGGTTACTGCAAAAGATCGACCTCAAGCTCCCACGAGTCGCTGTCCCCAGTACTGAGACATACACATCCGGTCAGGAAAGCAAGTCCACCCATGATATAAATATTCATACCTGGACTTGGGGGACCACTGTTACGCCCCTATTATCTGTACCGCTTCGGATTGCCAACCACCACACATTCCGACCTGATAGACACCCATCCGAAGTGTTTCCGAAATGATATCACCAATGTCAACAACCTAGTAGCACACTGCGAGATGTAGACGATCCTTCTGAAGCGACCGAAGCGCCTCGCCTCCGAGGCCGAGGCCAAATGGACCTCTGTCAGAAGATTCGTCGTCAATTTCAGAAGGAGATTTGTGCCAAGATCCTCTCTGCACCTAAGGTTTAAATTGATTTGACGTCTTTATGAGGCTAGTTGATGTGACTTATCAACTTTATGTCAATTCAACTCAGGAGAAACAAGCTGCCCGCCCACTCCACAAACGTGGTTGATTGACGCTTATGAGCGGACGCCTCATACCGTCAGATGTATACACGTGTCCCACATCCAACGGTTCATCCCACCTATAAATACCCAAGGTTTGGCAAGAGGCAAAGGTAATGAAACTCTTACTACATGGCACTCCATAGCAAATTTATATATTTTCTCCTCCCTCTTAGTGTTTTTGGACACAACCTCTGGGTACTGTTCCGACCACCCAAACATGACTTGACCGTCGAAGTGTATACGGCTGTCACCACCCCCGCTGGTCCCAGCCGTGTGCGTCTGACCGTGAGTTGATTGTGTGCAGGGAGGAATACGTGGAGTAGCTATCGGTTGGCCACGTGGAAGGTCCAATTTTCGAGGTCAACAGTAACAGTAAGTGAAAATCGATTGTGATCCAAGTCATTAAAATATCTTTAAAGGTACCAGAATTTTTTTCCCTGTTTTTTATTTTTTATTTTTATTTTTTGGGTCTTTAATAATGACATGGTGAAGATGCTCCAACCATCCCTATAGCTTTTCTCATCAGCATCTAACAGCTGGATGAATTACCGTGTAACTGCCTAACAGTCTTCTTCCCCCTTCGGCAAGCAATTGAAGGAAAGCTTCCACCCATCCATGGTTTGTGTTAATTTCCTTCATGTCCCCGGAACTACATGAATTCTCCTGCGCAACTCCAAAGTAGATCCTCCTCTTAGATCTTGTCCGCTTTGAGACATTTGATGAGAATTCCCTGGTTTCTACATTATAATCCTTTGATAGAAAATTAGTCTGCTAAGTACAAACAGTGACGGCCTTAACTATAGGTGGGGTAGTTGATCGTCTAAGGCCCTACTTCGGTGAGAGCCCCAAGTTATATGAGGTTAATTGGTTGGTTGAAGAAAAATGAAAATTATATTTATTGAATTTTTTAAAATAGAATTATCGCATGCAAACACAATAAAATAATAAAAATTGAAAATACAATTAAAAAAAAAGAGAATATAAATGACATAAAATTTATCACTTAAATTTAGAGTTTGTTTGGTAGGGATTTTGAGAATTGATTTTTTGACCGTTAGAGATAAAGTGGATCCTACATGTGAGAGAAAAATTCAAAAATAACGGCTGGAATAGTGAAATAACGGTAAAAAAATTGATTTTAATTTATTTAAAATGTAAACCAAACAAGAACTTATTTATCACATAAATATGTGACAAACATTCTTTTCTCTCTCTATGACTAATTCGACAGTTTATTTTCCAAACGTTGCTTTTCTTTTCTTAACCAAACAAAAGGTCTTTTGTCCCTTCAAATTCCACTCACCCATTATAATTTTTCTTTTTCAATCCAATAAGAAATAAAGAGTAATGTTATTTGTAGTCGTTCATTGTCATAGTCGCTTGATGTTGTATATATGCAGCGGTTAGTGATTTAATGCATTACTAGCACATTAATGCACCAAATTACTAACAATCACATGTATACCACGTAGGACGACTGCGTAGTGAGCGACTGTAAATATCATTATTTAGAAATAAATTATCTCCATTGGAATTAAAATTTTGAATATTCAATTTAATAGATTTGTATGGTTCACTGCCATTGTTGTTTTATTCTTTCTCCCTTATCTTCAAAACATATACTATAGAGTACATAGGTGGTTATTATTATTGTTTTGCTTTAATCCCATGATAATAGCCTTTTAAAATGTTTGTTGAAAATACTTTGAATTTAATAATTTTTTGTTCATATTCATACTTCTTATTTATATGTTAACTTCTTATGAATTAATATAAAATTAGAGTGTATTTGATTGTCATTTTCATTATTTTATTACACTATCTTTCACACTCAATATTATCTAATTTTGTACATAAATCACTCAAATGCATTTTCAATTTCGTTTAAAATAGTTGCAATGAGAAAATGATCAAAGAAACAAATAGACCTATTTACCATTGCATTGTAATTTTGTTTATTGAAACTTCACTTATAATTTGTATTGCACGTTGAAATTTGACATTTTGTATTTTCCTCTTAAAATTTTGGGATTTAGTTGTCTATATTAGATTTTTCATAATTATATTAAAACTCTTTATAAGAAGGTTCAAAATATAGGGCCCCATATTTGAAATTGGCATAAGGCCCCCCAAAATATCAGGGCCGGTCCTGAGTACAAAAAATGTCAATCACAAGTTGGAAACGGTCAGATTTTATGATACTATGCAAATAACTACATATTTTGCGAGTTCCACAATCATAGAAAACACCTGTTAAATGACGACAAGAAGCTGCGTTATATTTCCACTCTCTCCCAGACCATGATTGGTCCTTAGAATGAAGTCTATGGTGGGAGAAAATCAACTGTTCAAATAAATGTTAAAGTGGAACAAAATAGGAGATGAACAAATTCAAAAATAACCAAAATAAATAGTGCTAAAGTAATGACATTATATTTATTTTATACGGTAAAATATGCCTACATCCACTAACAAAGCAACAAATAAGTCTCATCAAATCATAAATAATTCAATAATTCTTGGCACACCACTAATAAATCATTGGATATATGGAATCCCCGAAAAGCAACATTAATAATTTACCCAAGAACAGCTATCTCATCAACAAAATTCTTGGAATACTCCTCAAAGCAAACGAGATAAAGAAAAAATCATACAAAATTTGCCACTATTCAGATAGTGATTGCTCAAATATTTAATGTTGGATCTTGATCAACTGGTTGATTGAAGAAAAATATTTGAATTTCACGATGATAATACCATGGAGCTTAGGTATCAATGGTTGTTCGAGAGATTGAATTGAATTCCGTGCTTTGACGATTTTTGCACAGTTTATCTTGACTTTCTTTGTTATAGTGGCTGATTTTCTGTTGCACGTCACCTGCACGTCTATTCCAGTTTTCTATAATTTGTTCTCTCTTCACCATTAGCATCAAGAAAATGCCAAACGACCCGCAAGGTCACGATTTCTGCACAATTTATCTTGACTTTCTTTGTTATAGTGGCTGATTTTCTCTCTTGCATGTCACCCGCACGTCTATTCCAATTTTCTATAATTTGTTCTCTCTTCACCATTAGAATCAGGAAAATGCCAAACGACCCGCGAGGCGCACTCACATGCTCAACTAGAGACGGCCCTGAGGGTGCGTAACTTGAGCGATCGCACAGGGCCTCAAAATTGTAGGGGCACCAAATTTTTTTTTTGTTAGAGCTGTATATTTATTTATAATTAAATGTTCAAAATATAAAATTTTTATTATTATACATAAGATATTAAAATTAAGAATAACGTGACTAACTAATTATAATTTCTTTGAATATAATATTCTTAAATAGTATTCCTACCTTAAATAATGTGAGGGAAAAGTCGAAAAAAGATTAGGTCGACCAGAGAACTGAGAGGAGAAAGAAAAATTGAGCAACTGTATTTTCCAATCGTCTTTTTGGAGAAAAGAATTAAAGAAACCAACGGCCTTTTTCAATTGCTTCAAAGATAATTAAAGCAGAGAAGAGAAAAATCAATTATTTCTTTTATATAGTAGATGAAAATGCTACTGTGGATGATGCACAATCATCTAAAGATTCTTTCAGAACCAATTATTTCCTTTATATAGTAGATCGAGCAATTGGATCACTTGAACGAAGGTTTGATCAATTCAATTCAACTGAAAAGATTTTGGACTTCTATTTTCTTCTAACAAGTTAAACTCATTGTGGATGATACTAATTTGAAAGCATGTTGTGATCATCTTGATATTGTTTTAAGACATGTAAATTTTTGCAATCTTGACGGCGAAGATTAATTTCAAGAGTTAAAAATTTTGCGAAATCTTTTACCAAAAGAAATAAAGACAGCTTTTGATATATTGACTTATTTGAAAAGATTGGATTGCTTTCCGAATATATGTATTGCTTATAGAATATTACTGACAATTTCTGTTATTGTTGCATCTGCTGAAAGAAGTTTTTCAAAATTAAAGTTATTAAAATCTTATTTGCGATCAACCATGTTACAAGAATGTTTGAATGGATTAGCTTTGATATCTATTGAGCAAGACTTTTTAGAAAATATTGATTACGAAAGTTTAATTAGCAAGTTTGCTTCTAAAAATGTCAGAAGAAATATTTTTACATGATTTGTTGTATTTCAAGCTTTACACATGATATATATATTTTTTCAATGTTTACTTATATGGAATTGCATGAAGAGACTAGTGGTTTGGATGGTTCTTTGTTGATGACATGAATTTTGATGAAGTTTGAGAGATGTTTTTGAGTTTTATTTATGTTTTTCTTGTTCATGTATGCAAAAATAAAAAAAAGATTAAATATCATATTTTTGCAATGAAATAATATTATTGAATATTTTTTTAATATATGTTTTGGTTACTTAAGGGGGCGCCATTTTAAAATCTTGCACAGAGTATCCAAAATCTCAGGACCGGCTCTGTGCTTAACGTGGGTATCCTGTGAATAAAATAATCCCGACCTCCATGTGTGTGGTGTGTGTCAACCTCGCGATCATTCATATAGGTACTATAGCACGACTGTTAGCATCATCAATTGGAGTTTTGTTTATTTTATTATATTTAAAGAGTTCAGTTGTTATGCAAATTAATTTATTTTTCGTTAATACAATCTGAAAGGTCTCTTCTCATTGAGCTATTTATGGCAAGAGTTCATTTCTTATTACTATGATCTTCACTCTCTTGTCTCGTGCAAATGTTATTTGAGGAGCCTAATGACTCCACAGTATCAGAAGAATCAGAATTAAAAATTGCAATAAGCTACCCCTTTATTATTTCTAGAGGCTGAATGTACTGGCTAATTAATAAATATCCGTACTTTTCATTCTTTGCGACACTGAGGCAAGGCGGACAAGCTCCATGACAAATCTTGTTTTGACACCTTTATTAAGGTGAAGGCCAGAGGCTTCCAAGTTCCAAAGCATCCTGGTCAATTTTAAACTGTTCTGTTTCTGTTGATTGGGAACGTATGAAAAGGTACGGGTACATAGAGATCAATACTACCTTGTGTCAAATTCAAAAGTGCTCGGTGAGCCTATATCCTGTTAATTAGACTCTTCTGAAACGTTGGGGGTCTCAGAAGGATCACAATAATCTCCCAAACCAGGAAGACTGCTGAAGAATGGTGCCTATGTGTACATGAACTAATAGTGCTATTGTAGACTTGTAGATTTAAGTTACTCTATAGAAGGATAGTCAAATAGGTCTGCAGTGGAAGTAAAGCGAAGTCCTTTACTTTTCTTTTCTTCATTTTCTTCCCCCCGCACCCACCATAAGTGGTCGTCTCTGCAAATTGATCCTCTTTTCCAACTATATCAGCAATTTTTGGTCTTACTCGGCACAATGTGTTGCAGAGTTCGGCAATGTTGTTCTAGAAAGGAGACCCAGAAAGAATGACACATTCTTCTGTCTTGTGTTTCATGGGGGTATTCCAAATGATGTACTTCGATCGTGCGAGAAGTGTGTCCTTCGTCAAGAATAACCAACCCAGGGTTTTCGAGAAGTATCTTCAGCAGTGTCTGACTCCTTATCAACAATGATCAATCTCTTTCTCTTCTTCCTCCCTTTCCCCTTCACAAGTTTTTCTCGATCCACCTTTTCACTAAGTGTATGGCCTCAGGAACACTAGGCCTTTTATCCAATGAATAAACCTATACACAATGAACTACGTCCTTGTCGTTGCATTTTCTCTTGGAGAGATGTTTGGGAACCTACTCGTTTTCCTTCCCTAAGAATGTGAGATTGCCTAGGTTATGAAATAGGAACTCAACTTCCCATTTCCTGAACTCTTCTTTCCAAGTGAGGAGCACATTGACTAGAGCAATAACCACAAATTGGCAGTTCGGAAATAATTTTCCAAGAAAAAAGTAGCCAAATACTTCCATCTAACTTTTCCACAAAAAATCAAAGCCTTCTCTGAGAACAAATTTAATGTTCCAAACTTTTCCTTGAGTTTTTCTGCTGTTACCTGTCAAATTGTCCACTTAGGCCATCTCCAATGTATGATCCAAAACATCAAAATGCACCATTTTTTGGTGCAAAGTGTACAAAGTCGTTTTTACCCTTTCTTTTTATTTTTCAAATAAATTGATTAAGGGTATTTGTGCTATATATTTTTAAATACAATAAATTATTATTATTATTATTATTATTTGCATTTAAAATAAAATTTAAGTGTAAAAAAATAATTAATGAATTAATTAAAAGAAGAAAAAAATTAAAATATAACAAACACGATTATTTGCACTTCGAAATGCATTAATCGATTAATTGTAGGAATAACATGTAAATTCCGAGAATTAAATTGCAATAATATTTCGATTTCGTAATTTCATAGTTTGAAATGCATTGCACTATTTTTTAATGGCATGATTTAATATTTTCATTATTGTCGTATTTTTATTAATTGTACTATGTTTTTTTATATTTATTAATGAATTTAATCTTCCCCGTAATTTAACGTAATTATTTACTTAGTAATTTATGTATTTATAAAATAATTAAATGAATAATATTTCAAATAAATAAATTATTAAGAATAAAAAAAAGGGAAGAAAATTGTTAAACACTGTTCATTTAGTGTAATTTTTGGTGTAATGGTTGGAGATAAAGTTTAAATTGGTTCAAAATGAAGTCCATCAAGAAAAATACTTCTTGTACACTCTAGTGTATATGTAGCATCCTTCAGTTCATCAAACATATATAATTGCTTTTTGTCAGAAGATGTTTTCTTGGTACAAAGGCTTCTTGCCAGCAATTACATGTTTAACAAAGCAATGATTAACGTGATGTGAAACCACGAAGCACAAGATGAAAGGGCATCTCCAATGGTTACACCATTGCACCATTTTGCACAATTTTTTGGTGTAAAGTTGCTCCAATGCAACACCAAATTTTGCACCATTTTGGTGCAAAATGGTGCATAGTGTAAAATGTCTCTTTTATCCTTATTTAACATTTCTCAAATAAAATTTGTTAAGGGTATTTATGTTATTTGTGTTATATATTTTTCAATACAATAAATTATTATTATTATTATTATTTGCATTTAAAATAAATTTTAAATGTAAGACATAATAATTAATAAATTAATTAAAAGATGAAAAAAATTTAAAATACAACAAACACAATTATTTATTAAAGTTAACACGAAATATATTAAATAAAGACATACATACGATAATTTAATTTGATTTCATATTTTCGTTGTTGTAGTGTTTTTATTAATTGTTTCGTGTTTTTTATATTTATTAATGAATTTAATTTTTTCCGTAATTTAATGTAATTATTTATTTAGTAATTTATGTATTTATAAAATAATTAAATAAATAATATTTCAAATAAATAAATTATAAAGAATGAAAAAAGGGAAGAAAATTGTTAAACACTGTTAATTTGGTGTAACTTTTGGTATAATGATTGGAGATGAATTTTAGTTTGGTGCAATATGGTGCAAAATTTGACACAAAATGGTGCAAAATTTGATGCAGGATCGGAGATGGCCTAAAGAATAACCTATACGTATAACTCAATGTACTGAAAATGACCATAAAAGAGGTTATAATTAAAGTGCAACAGTTTAGAATATAACCCTAACAAAGGAAAAGACTAAATTTTCATAAACACATAATAACTATTATATCTAACAATACGAAGACTCCAAAGTATCAGAAGAATCAGAATTCACCATTGAATACAGGCGAATGGGAGCGTATGAAAAGGTAAGGGTGCACAGAGATAAGTACTTCTTTGTGTTCAAATTCAAAAGTGCTTTGTGAGCCTTCTATCCTGTCAATTAGACTCTTCTGCAATGTTGGGGGTCTCAGAACTAAATGTGCTATTGCAGATTTAAGTTTCTCTATAGAAGGATTGTCAAGTGGGCCTGCAATGGAAGTAGAGCGAAGTCCTTTATTTTTTTTCCTCGTTTTCTTCCCCTGGTAAGCGGTCATCTCTGCAAATTGAATCTCTTTTGCAACTATATCAGCAATTTTTGGTCTCACTTGGCACAATGCATTGAGGAGTTTGGCAACAGAGTCGATATTTGACTGCCCGACTGGTTGTACAAGGAAGCTGCGAGCTGCTGCTATTTTATTTACAATCATGCTACAGTGACTGAAAATGGTTGACAGTGGAGGTGACCGACTCTCACAATAGCGGGATCCACTTTTTATTTTGGATTTTTTTATTCACGTGGAACTCACGTGCATGTGAGAGGATGCCAACCGTTTGGGTCATCCATTTTCGGGCAAAGTAGTTTAATTCTTTTATTTAATGTTATTATTGAGCCAGATAATGAACAATATAAATCATTCAGATTTCGTGTAATTTAGTAGGAGGTACATTGGTTGGAACATGTCTTTTATTGCATATGATTTACTTTTCGTAATTAAATACTATTAGGAATGTTGTGTTATGCTTGGTTAAATATTGACGAAAAGAGTCTTTGAACTTATCTTGACGTCTTCCAAAAATTCTAAGATCCAATTTCAATTTTCGAGTCAACAAGTCTGTTGAAAACATGTTTTTTCATTGTTTCACTACGTTGTTCTAAACTATTGGGAAAAAATGGATGATCTGTGTGTAAATATTTGTCAATTATCATAATACAATAATATAAATATAATTCAACAATAATATAAACATAAACATAAGTAGAGAGTTAGAAAAGCAAGTTTTAGGAAGCCACGTCAATAACACTATTCTAAAGTTGTGTTGCCTCTCATTCGTGCGAGTACTTTTGGCACTACAAGACTATAAGATAAAACTCATACGACTCACATCCGATTCTCCTTCCGAGTACGACCACAAAGAGATAAAGAATAAGCCTTTATCAAATTATCAAAAGTATAAGGATATGTATGAAAATGTAGAAAATCTAATCTTTCAACTTATTTTTTCTAGTTTTATTTTTCAATGAAATATCGCTTCCTTTTATATGTGAATATCAACCCCACAATTAAACTATTAAAATATAAGTTACAATATGAATTATGATACTTTTATTTTGTGTTAAATTGAAAATTAAATCAAAAAATAGAAAATTAAATGGTTTTAATATTGAAGGGTTAAAACTTTATTTTTATGTTGCAACAATCCCTCACAAGTTTTAAACTCTCAGCACACGCACGCGCGCACGCATTCGCCTACACACACACACACACACACATATTGGCAATGTTATACTGTGCAATAGGTATAAGTATCTTTTGGACTTGAATCTTGCTTGGTGATAACTATTTCTATTTGAGAGAGTCATAATGGATCAAACCTTAAATTAGATCATTTTGGCCAACTTCAATTGTCACACACATAGTATCATTTAGGCTCTCGTTCATAGTGGATAATCATTTAGGCTCTCGTTCATAGTGGATAGCGTTTTTAATGGCCATTTTCTCTAATCTTGATTCTAGTAAGAGTTTTTAGAGAATAATCCAATTCCATAGCCTCGACCTTATGGAAACTTTTACATAGGTAAGTCTTCCAAGGATGTGTGCGTCCCACACCTCACGAGAATTCTCGTTTCGGTACTCATTCAGGATTGAAACCTTTCTAAAGTCACATTATTATTAGCACTATAAGGGATGAGTACAACTAATATAATGCAATTACAAGTTCGGGTTGTTTCTACCACATTAAACCTTGTTCATGGAATCTCCTATTACAAATGTTGGGTTAGGCCCTAAGTTGACTCCCTTATGGGCTTATGCCCATCTCCTGGATGATTTACGCATGTTTATCTCGAACTACAATTTATTTCTGTCCCTCTTACACAATAATATGGTACCACCAATTTTCAAAGATCTTATTCTTCTCTTGCACATTTGCATGTCTACAAAGTTACCTAAGAACTTTTTCAAAATGTCAAAATCACATATTTAATTATAATAAAATAACTTCATCAATTCTCTTATCTTGAATTCTAGTAACATGTTTGGGTAGATAGTGTTAGGAAAATGTTGTAATTGACAATCTTTGACCAAAAGGACCAATTTGTCAAGTTTGTAAAGTCAAGGACTAATTTGTAAAGGTTTAAAAGTTTAGGGACTTGTGTTGCAATTTAGGAAAAATTATGGTATAGGTCTAGGGTAAAGTTGGGTGCCTTGAAGATGAAAATGGCGCAGGATCATGCTAGAGTTTCGCCCTTACCTCGCTCGAGCCTAAATAACAGAACCTATCTCGTTAGAGTTTCGTCACTGCTTCGCTGGAGCGAAAGTACGTCGCTAGAGTTTCGCCGGCACTTCGCTCGAGCGACAGTGCTATCCGACTTTTGGTAATTTTCCTTCCTTGCAATTTTTAGACGCTCCATACTACCAAAAACGACCTAATATATATTCAAAAGTCCCATTTTCATACACAACCTTTGGAAAAACACAATTGAAAGATTTTTCCTCTCAACCAAAGGATCAATTTCATAATTCCTTCTTTTCATCATATGTCTTATTGAAGAAAAATATCAAACACCTCTTAAAACAAAACACCTTTCAAAAATCCTCACTACTTCCAGAAGATCGACTGATTGAAGATCCGGGAAGGAGATTGATTGAAGAACTGGAGTTCTAGCTGATTCACGGGGAATAGAAGAAGAACAAGGCTGAGATTTTTGCGCAGATCTACAGAATCCATGAGAACTTTGGTTGATACAGTAAGGAGGTCAGAGTGTTGTTAAATACAGTCATGTCTGGCGTACTATAAGTTGAAGTCTTCTATAGTGAATCCCTACTGGCTTGTGCCTGGAGTTTTTACCCAGTTGGGTTTTCTCCGTCAACAATTTGTTGAGTTATTTATTGCTTTCTGTCATTTTTTAATTCAATTGGAAATTCAACATAGGTAGTTAAATCATGTGAATGAATCTAGACAAAGTTTAATTTATGTGACTTGTTGCATAAGTTGATTGAATTGTTAAAATCCGTATAAACACCTATTCACCCCCCTCTAGGTGTTGTTTGGGTCGAATTATAGTCTTTCAAGTGGTATCACAGCCAAATCTCGAGTCCTGACCCATAGTTGGCTAGATGAGTCAATCACTTTCTGTACCTCCATATTTTGACGGACGCAATTATGCTTACTGGAAGGTTAGAATGCGTGCGTTTCTTAAGTCTCTAGATGAGCATGTTTGGGTGAGTGTGCAAAATGGCTGGAAACATCCCTCCACTACCATATTAGGAACTGTTAATCTTACTGATATATCACTATGGACTAAGGATGAGATAGCTGAGTGTAATTGGAATAGCAAGGGACTTCATGCCCTGTTTATGGTCATGTCTCCTGAAGAGTTTAGGAGAGTGTCAATGTGCGAAACTGCTAACGAGGTTTGGGACATTCTTGAAACTACAAATGAGGGAACTAAAACGGTAAAGAACTCGAAATTACAAATGCTAGCTTCTAGGTTTGAAAAAGTGAAGGATGATGAAACCTTTGATGAATTTTATGTAAAACTGAATGATATTGTTAATTCTAGTTTCAATCTAGGCGAGAGAATTCCCGAGTCTAAAATTGTCAGAAAAGTACTTAGGTCCTTGCCCGAGAGATTTAGGCCTAAAGTTACCGCCATTGAGGAAAGTAAGGATCTAGATGAAGTTAAGATTGAAGAACTTGTAGGATCCTTGCAAACTTATGAACTCACTGTCACACAACCTAAGAAAGGAAAGTCCATTGCTTTAAAATCCATCAAAGAGGATGAATCTTCTGATACTGAGTCTCTTATGGACGATGAAATTGCATATTTTGTTAAGAAATTTCAAAAGGTTCTCAAGAATAGGAGAAAGCCTCAGGTTAGAAAAAGTGGAGCCCCTAGCAGATTCTCAAAGGAAAAAACTGAAAGGTTCAACAATAAAGGTTCTAGTGATAAACCACGTTTGGTTAGGTACCATGAATGTCAAGGCATAGGTCACTATAGGAATGAGTGTCCTAGTTATAAGAAGAATCAAAGAAAAGGGAAAGGTAAGGCCTTAGTTGTTTCACTTACAGATAACGAATCTGAGTCTAGTGATAGGCAGGAATCATCTAGTAGTGAAGATGAAGGGAACTATATGGCATTTGTGTCGATCGTTAAGAGTGAATCTGATAAGGAGAGTGATAAGGTTGAGGAAGAACTTCACAACGATAATTCTAGTAATGAGGATGAGGATGATATAGACATACAAGAGGCCTATCAACTCTTGTTCAAGGAGAGTCTTAAAATCAAAAAGGTCAATAAAGCCCTACTAAAAAAGGTTGATGAACTTGAAAGAGAAAAAGAGAGACATGCTAGTAATCTTCAGAATTCACTTAAGAGTGTTAGTGAGTTAAAATGTGTCAATGAGAAGTTAGAAGACAAGGTTAAGACATTGACTAGTGAATTGGAGAAATTTAATGCTCATCTTTAGACTTTCATAAGTGGGACTAAGAAATTGGATGATATTTTAGGAATGATAGGCTTGCGGGAGATAGGAAAGGTCTAGGATATGTTGAGAATAATACATATGTTGCTAGTCTATCTAAGACTGTATTTGTTTCTACCTCTAAGAAGTCTAATGTTGTCAGCAATCCAAATAAGGGTAAGAATGTTCTGAGGGAACATAGTCATCAATCACGTAGGAATATCATGTCCAGATACCCATAGACACGTACCTTTGAGCCTAGGTTCATTCCCACTTGTCACCACTGTGGAGCTCTAGGACACACCAGGCCTAGATGTTATAAGTTAGGCAATGAGCGTAGAAATCAGAATATTCCTAGTCAGGTTAGCTTTCTGTCTAATCATTTTAGTCATTTGACTGAGATGCTTACTAAGCTAACTAGGAGTACTTCGTCGTCTAAGAAAGTTTGGGTTAAAAAGGGGGATCTAGCTGGACATTCAGGTCAGGTAAATTGTTATGTTGCTCATGTTGCATTAAAAGCCCAAAATTACAATATGTGGTACCTTGATAGTGCATGTTCTAGGCATATGTGTGGTAACAAGGCTTTATTCACTACTCTTGATGAATGCAATGGGGGTATGGTTACCTTTGGAGATGAGGGTTTTGCACCTATTCTTGGCAAAGGTACTGTACAAATGCATGGATTACCTGTGTTTTCAAATGTGCTTTATGTGGAAGGTTTAAAGTCGAACTTGTTAAGTATTAGTCAGATTTGTGATGCTGATTTTGAGGTTAGCTTTGTACAAAAGAGATGTACCGTGTATGATTCATCCGGTGGGGTGGTCCTTGAAGGGGCTAGAACGTCTGATAACTGTTATGGAGTCCTACCTAATTCTAACTATGTGTGTAGGAGTGCAAAAATTGATGTGAGTGAACTCTGGCACAAAAGATTGGGTCATTTAAACTATAAGAGTCTAGTACAGTTGGCTAAAAAGGAGTTGGTAGATGGTTTGCACAAAACAGGTCCTAGTGAAAATGTTGTGTGTGGACCATGTCAACTAGGTAAACAACTTAAGGGAAGCCATAAAAAGACTTCTAAAATTCTGACCAAAAGACCCCTGGAATTGATACACATGGATTTAATGAGACCATCTAGGACTGAGAGTCTAGGAGGTAAGCGGTATATTTTAGTTGTGGTAGATGATTTCTCGAGGTTCACATGGATAGAATTGCTTAGGGAAAAATCTGATGCATGTGATCTTATAAAATCTTTGTGTAAACGGCTTTGTAATGAACTCAATCTCAAAGTGTCCAGAATGCGTAGTGATCATGGAAAAGAGTTTGAAAATTTTAATCTTGAGAGTTTCTGCATGGATGAAGGGATACTACATGAGTTCTCTTCCCCTATCACTCCTCAACAAAATGGGGTGGTTGAAAGGAAGAATCGTGTTCTTCAGGACATGGCTAGAGCCATGCTTCATGGCAAGGGACCAGCCTTATATTTTTTGGGGAGAAGCTGTTAATACTGCATGGCACATAATCAATAGAGTCTACCTTAGACCCAAAACCGATCAGACTCCATATGAGATTCTAAAGGGTAAAAAACCTACTGTTAAATACTTTCGTGTGTTTGGGAGTAAGTGCTACATTTTGCGTGATAGAGAGAACTTGAGTAAGTTTGAATCTAAGAGTGACGAAGGAATTTTCTTAGGGTACTCTAGAAATAGCTGAGCATTCCGAGTATATAACTCACGTACTCGTGTTGTGATGGAATCAGTCAATGTTGTGATAGATGATGCTGTGAGTGAGGGAGAGAATGTTGAAAATTGTGATAGGATGGACGATAGAAATGGTGATCTTATAAGGTCTAGTGATCCTACTGAACCACCTGTGTCTGAATCATCTCTTAGAATACCTGAAACACCTGAAAAGGAAACACATCCACAAGATCGAGACAAAAATCCTAAGGAACCATCGTCTAGGGTCAAGTCCAATCATCCTAAGGACAATATCATTAGGGATCTAGATGAAGGTATGAGGCTTTGTAAGAGGTTATTGAACAATCTAGCGTATACTAGCTATGTTTCACAGGTTGAGCCCAAGAAAGTCGAAGAGGCTCTTAGTGATGAGTGTTGGGTGAATGCGATGCATGAGGAACTAAATAAATTTGCTAGAAACAATATGTGGATTTTAGTTCCTAGACCTGAAAACTGTAATGTTATTGGTACTAAATGGATCTTTAAGAACAAGACAGATGACCAAGGTACTATAACCAGAAATAAGGCCAGATTCGTTGCTCAAGGTTATACTCAAGTTGAGGGAATTGATTTTGATGAGACTTTTGCTTCTGTTGCACGACTTGAGTCCACTCGGATTCTGCTTGCTGTTGCCTGTACCCTAGGGTTCAAACTTCATCAAATGGACGTTAAGAGTGCCTTCTTGAATAGATTTCTTCAAGAAGAAGTCTATGTTGAACAACCAAAAGGATTTGTTGATCCAAAGTTTCCCCACTATGTCTACAAGCTCCACAAAGCACTCTATGGTCTGAAACAAGCTTCTAGAGCTTGGTATGAGAGACTTACGTCACATCTTGAGGAACATGGGTTCTCTCGAGGTGGTGCTGATAGGACCTTTTTTATTAGACATATTGAAGAAACTATCACTATTGCCCAAATTTACGTCGATGACATCATTTTTGTTTCTCCCATTGAGTCTCTAGCGTATGAGTTCACCGAGTGTTTGAAACAAGAATTTGAGATGAGTATGGTTGGTGAGTTGAGTTACTTCCTTGGACTTCAGGTGAAACAGCCTGAGGATGGGTTGTTTATTTCACAGTCTAAGTATGCAAAGGATTTAGTTAAGCGCTTTGGGTTAGACAGTAAGAAGCATACTAGGACATCTATGAGTACTAGCTTGAAGTTAGGTCGTGATCCTTCAGGTAAGAGTGTAGATCCTTCACTATATTGAAGTATGATAGGTAGTCTTCTCTATCTCACAGCTACTAGACCTGACATTGCTTTCAGTGTTGGAGTGTGTGCTCGATTTCAGGCAGATCCCAAAGAATCACACTTAAGCTCAGTTAGACGCATCATTAGTTATGTGAGTGGTACCGTTGATCTAGGCATTTTCTATTCTAGAGATTCTAATCTTGATTTGGCTAGGTACTCTGATGCCGATTGGGCCGGGAATGTAAATGATAGAAAAAGTACCTCTGGGGACTGTTTCTACATGGGTAGCAATCTCGTAGCCTGGTTAAGTAAGAAACAAAATTTTATATCCCTATCCATGGTAGAGGCCGAATACATAGCAGTTGGGAATTGCTGCACTCAGCTTCTCTGGATGAAGCATATGCTGAGTGATTATGTGATTAATCAAGGGACCATGACTGTTTTCTGTGACAATACCAGAGCTATAAATATCTCTAAGAATCCTATTCAACATTCTCGAACGAAACATATTGATATACGACGTCATTTTATTCGTGAACTTGTTGAAACACATGTTGTCTCCCTAGATCATGTTTCTACTGATAACCAATTGGCCGATCTACTTACGAAATCACTAGATGGGTTGAGGTTTGAGTCGCTTCGGACGGCTGTTGGTATTTGTTTGCCTATCTGATCATGGATTCATGCCTATTCATGCATTTATCACATCTGCACTTATTCACTTCATTTCTTGCATGTGATTAATGTGTGTGCGGTGCATTTTGATTGTTGGTTCGTCTTTTAGTTTTATTTTGTTTACTAAGTTTGTGTGTTTTAAAAAAAAAAAAAAAGAAAAAAAAAAGGATTTTCTTTTTGTGTGCCTCTTGTGTGACTTTATGATGTTTGCATTTAGGATCAAACTCTATCTTTCATCATATGTACGAGTTTGAGGTTCCATCATAGTTCTCATTTTCTGTGGAGTTCTTGGTATATGGCTCGTCATGCATTTTCACACAGCACACAATGTAGTCCTGTAGGTGAGTCTTGACCGCATGGGTGAGACTGGGGATGATATTCTTTTGTGATTGGGGTTGTTTGTCCATTTGACTTGATCTGTGACGAGTGTAACCTACTCAATTCTATCCTTTCCCATTTTCTATGTTATTCTCTGAACTTATGTCTGTCTTCGGGGTCTATTTGACTCGAACAATTAAGCCTTAGGGGTTTCTAACCTGGTGCCCTATGGTCGTCTGGCTTGGGAGTCACCGGCCCAAAGTTCGTTACCGGGGTCATTTCTGTCGCCTAATGAGGGTAGAATTACACCTAAGTTCTTTATATATATTTATAAAATGACATACAGTTAAGGGGAGTAAAATTGTGACAATAATACTATTTGATATAGGTCCTCGTGGAATTGGATTTGACTGTCACTTGGTCGATATACATTCCTTTACTATTGTTTTCACGTGTCCTTTCTCACTAATTTAAGGTTTTGAGTCTAACTTGCATAGACTACGGGGCACATTTCACGTTGATGTTCTGTATACAATTTACTCCAGGGGATTTTGAACTATGTGTGGACTTAAGATTTGTCTATGTGTTCTGAATGTTGAGTTTGTGATTTTGTGCTTATTGTTCGCATCGTCTACATATTTGGGTACGTGCTTCATCTTCGATTTTTGGATTGTTTTGATATAACAAAAACTCAAAATGAAAATAAAAATAAAAATAAATGTTTTTGGAGCTATTTTTGTTATTTTCTGAAAATTGTGCTATTTTTCTTAAATTTCAAATTTTTGGTGCTATTTTTGACATTTGATTTTCGCTCGAGTTTCGCTTGGACTTCGCTCGAGTGACAAAAGCAGAATGGATGTCGCTCGAGTTTCGCCCAGGTCTCGCTCGAGCGACAATTCCTTTTAAAGCGGCACTGTTTCATTTTTTTTCGCGCGATTCGATCTTTTTCTCTCCTTTTTCCTTTATTTCTTTTCGTCCATCAATATTATTCACATCCCATTAACTTTTGCCTCAATTCGACACCTTTAACACGGTTCTTGATCCGAAGTTTCAACTCTTGGCTTCACATTTTTGGGTAATTCACAGTTTCAGTTTTTTTTTTTACCGATTCTTTTTTTTTAAAATTGTTTCTCTCATTGTTTCGTTATATTGTTGTTTTGTGCATTCCTTGTCTGTTTCTATTGTTCTTAAACATGTTTTGCATCACCAATTTCCATGAATTGTGCATTACTATGATTTTTCTTCACATGTTTTTCACACTTTTGGTCCATTTTCATTGGAGTCGTTCTTGCGTTTCGTTAATCGGTTTGATGTGTGGCTTGGATGGTTGTAAAGTCCATGGAGTGTAGTTTTTAAGGACTTGTTTGGATTTGTGATTGGGTCCCGTTTGTGCTTGGAATTTGGTGCCGAATTCGTACCCGTCACGTGTTCGATGAAAGTTCACCTCTTATGTGTGTTTTGGTTTTCTTTATTTTTCTTCTTTTTTCCTTCATTCTTTCCTATTAGTTTGCATGTCGTAACGTGCCGTGTGTGTCTTCTTTCAAGTTTATGTGGTTTGATCATATTTTCGGACTCTCACTCGGTCATGCTTGTTTTGTTCCGCGTGTCGTTTACGTGGTTCGATGCATTTTGTTTATGCCTCATCCGTTGTTTGTGTGTGCATCTTCTCATGTCATATTGCATCGTGGTATGTGCATTTCCCATGGTACTCATTCTTTCCATCTCCACGTGTGCCAGATGGCCAGTAAGCGTTCTCGTCCATCTGCACAGCCCGCTAGTAGTTCGATGTCTTACAGTAGATCCAGGTTTATTTCTACTACAGCTCAGGAGATCTTCACTTCTCAGTTCTCCTTACGCCCCGTTTTCATGGAGCGTGAGGTAATTTTGTCTGAACTTCCTATTGACATCGCCGCTATCTTTGTTTTCCGGGGTTGGGAGCCCCTGCTTATTAGTCTTACACCGCCGCCTCCACTCCTAGTTCAGGAGTTTTATGCTAATATTCATGATGTGGACGGCTTGTCGTTTAGGATTTTTCTTAGAGGTCATTCTTTTCGAGTTACTCTGTCTGCGGTAGCTCTTGCGTTAGGTATACCTCAGATTCTCCATCCGACTTATCCTTACATTCTTCCTGCTTCTCTTTCGGCTGATGCCCTTGTTCGATCGACTCTTTTGAACACCCCGTCTGCTGGGGGGCCTACGGCGATGGCCACGGGTTCCTTACCTACTGATAGACAGGTCTTGTTGCACATCATGTGCACAAACCTGTGGCCCGTTGCCCATACTTCTTCTTTACCTTTGGTACGGGCCCGTTTTCTCTATGCCCTTCTTCATGAGGACTCTATACACCTTCCTAGTTTTGTATGCCAGCAGATTCTGGCTTCGTTTCGTACTCCTGGGGGTCGTATAGGTTTCCCTTATGCCTGTCTGATTCATAAGGTTGTCCTATCTCTTGGTGCTTCTTTCCCTGAGGGGTCGTCTAGTCGTATAGGTCGTCCGATAGGACAGCAGACCATCCACCAGATTCGATCCCACGTCCCGTCCTCTTCTTCTACTCATGTTGCAGCTCATGATGAGCCAGTTGATATTTTTGACTTTTCGGAGCCCCTTGATCCTATTAGTGACATCCTTTCTGGGGGTTCCCATGTCTTTCTTCCTCATCGTTTGGATATTCCTCAGGCTCCTCCATCTCAGGCCGACCTTCCTTCGACGTTTATTTCCGCTCCAGAGGTGGCTTCCTTGCCCATTGACCCCATGGTGACGCTTATGGGACCGATGTCTACTTTGGTCGAGCAATAGGCTCATATGATGGCCGAGATCACACAGTTACGTGATGCTTCGGAGCGTCAGTCTGCTGAGCTTTCTACATTTCGACGTGCTCTGGCTGTGTGTCAGCGTCAGTTACGTAGGATCCGTGATCGCTTGGATGAGAGCACGAGTGACGAGACTCGTGATGAGTCTTCGAGTACGCGTGGTGCTGCCGCGTAGTTTTTGTTTTTGCTCCTTTGTCATTTGTGATAAAAAGGGGGAGAAGATATATGATAGATAGATAGATCTCATTTTTTGATTAATTGTGATATAACTGTGGTTTTGTATCTATTCAATGGCTAGATTAAGTTTTTGATGTTTTAGCAATATTGATGTATGTTTTTGGTGTTTTTGACTTACATTACTTTTGCTTCTTAGTCTGGCTAATGACATACGCACTATTCCTTATTTTATTTACTGTTTCCATTTCACGTGATTTTATACTTGGTATTGAGTTTCTATATTTTAGGAAACAGGTTCGACAAGAGATAGTTGCTTTGATTGAATGTATAGGTCGTTTAGAGTTACATTTCTTTTTGTGTCCTTGACTGTCTTGTGTAATTTTGTCACAGAATGCCAAAGGGGGAGTTTATTAGGAAAATGTTCTAATTGGCAATCTGTGACCAAAATGACCAATTTGTCAAGTTTGTAAAGTCAATGACTAATTTGTAAAGGTCTAAAAGTTCAGGGACTTGTGTTGCAATTTAGCAAAAATTATGGTATAGGTCTAGGGTAAAGTTGGGTGCCTTGAAGATGAAAACGGCGCAAGATCACGCTAGAGTTTCGCCTTGACCTCGCTCGAGCCTAAATAACAGAACCTATCTCGTTAGAGTTTCGCCACTGCTTCGCTCAAGCGAAAGTACGTCGCTAGAGTTTCGCCGGCGACAGTGCTATTCGGATTTTAGTAATTTTCATTCCTTGCAATTTTTAGACGCTCCATACTACCAAAAACGACCTCATATATATTCAAAAGTCCCGTTTTTCATACACAACCTTTGGAAAAACACAATTAAAAGATTTTTCCTCTCAACCAAAGGATCAACTTCATAATTCCTTCTTTTCATCATATGTCTTATTGAAGAAAAATATCAAGCACCTCTTAAAACAAAACACCTTTCAAAAATCCTCACTACTTCCAGAAGATCGACTGATTGAAGATCCGGGAAGGAGATTGATTAAAGAACTGGAGTTCTTGCTGATTCACGGGAAATAGAAGAAGAACAAGGCTGGGATTTTGGTGCAGATCTGCAGAATCCAGGAGAGCTTTGGTTGATACAGTAAGGAGGTTAGAGTGTTGTTAGATACAGTCATGTCTGGCGTACTGTAAGTTGAAGTCTTCTATAGTGAATCCCTACTGGCTTGTGCCCGGAGTTTTTACCCAGTTGGGTTTTCTCCGTCAACAATTTGTTGAGTTATTTATTGCTTTCTATCATTTTTAATTCAATTGGAAATTCAACATAGGTAGTTAAATCATGTGAATGAATCTGGACAAAGTTTAATTTAGGTGACTTGTTGCATAAGTTGATTGAATTGTTAAAATCCGTATAAACACCTATTCGCCCCCCCTCTAGGTGTTGTTTGGGTCGAACTATAGTCTTTTCAGATACATCCATTGAGCTCTAACATTTCACCTGCAATCTTCAATTTCACTTTAACACTTTTCAAATGTCAGATTTACAATATAATCTTATATCTATCTAAAATTTTTAAATACCCTCGTATTTCAAAGATGTCAAACTTGACTTGAGTAAGTATATGATCTCTATTGATGTTAACATAGCGGCCATCTTTCTTGACCCCTTCGATGGCTAGGAGTGCTCCTTTACACATCTGCACGAACCATTAATATTGTTTTGAGATCCAGTTTATTGAAGTTGTTATCTAAAATCTAATTTTCTAGTATGTGTCAGCAAAAGGAAAGAAACTTGTAGGAACTAGTGGAATGGAGTTCAGGAACAAATCAAAAATATATGCTAGCATGATGTTTTACAAATATATGTAGTAAATTTCAGATAACAGTTGGCAATTTCAATGTCACTTAACTCCCTTCTGTTCAAAATGTGTTATCCAACTATAATTTTTATTTTTATTTTTAAAGTTTATCATCTCGTTAAGTCTATGTTACAACAATTAACAGGAATGTGACATGTCACATTATCAGATATTTAATAGTTAACCTACTACTGAAAACCAACAGTCAAAATCAAAACATTAACTCTCAGAAAATACATATTACAAATTAGGTTTTGATATCAAACTTGTATTTACAATTTTGCAGCTCCAAAATTAAAATCTAATAAAATTGAAAATAATTAAATCCCAAATAATTAGAAATATGAAGAAAATTAAAAGCTTTTGAAATTTACAACAATACTATTGTTGTGTCGTTTCTGGTCCTATTATTAAATTAACATTTCGAGGTGGGAAAACTTTTCAAAAAGCTTTTGACTATGAGAATATATTGGTGTTGTAGACACCATTTCGCTGTTCATTTGTCAAATAACGAATTATCAATTTCACCTTTTGCAAATAAATTTGAAAGTAGATATGTAGTTAAAACTATCCACTCCCACAATGTACAGCAAATCTTAATATATCTATCCTAGAAATAGTCCTGAAAGAAGACAGAGAGTTGATCCAATGGATATTCTTAAGCAGCAAATAGTTCAACACATTTATCACAATACATACATATATGAGAAGAAATTACACGAGTAGAGGTCACTTTAAAATTTTTGGACAACCACTGTTCACTGCCATACTAGGACCAAAATACAAATGAAAATGGCAGCTCTCTATTTGAGGGTAATGATTATGGGATAAACTTTTCAAAGTTTTCACTGAACCAATGCATGCATAAATTCAAAACATCAAAGTTTATTTTACTGTCAAACAAGCCTTTCCAGTTGACCACTGATGTGGCAAAATATCCAAAAGAACACTGTGGGGGAAATGCAGTGAATTTGATACCACGGATATAATTAACCATAAAATCCTTAGATTCCGAACCTTTTGATTTTGATTTTTAATAGTCTAGTTTCTCCATTGTTTCAAGCCAATTTTTACATTACTGGAAGTGAGCACGAGAAATAAGAGGTATTCTATTATCACAAGCCCATCCATGTTGTATGAGTTCAAATGATCTAATTGAAGCTCTTCTTTAAAATTTTCATTAGGTTTTCTTTTCAAAGAACCTAAAAATAAAAAATAATCGTGAACTCCACAATTTTGCGACCAAACATATTGTTGCCTTGATAATTAGTAATACAAATTTAATAACCACAAACAATTTCAAAATCAAGGAAGCACAAAACGTGAAAACTCAAATGTACTTTTGTGAAAAAAAATTCTCACACTTTCATATGTTGGGCTATACCTGTATCCTGTGTGAAACAGTGGAAGTGGAATTTTAACCAACAAAGTGTAGCACAAACCACCAATAATCCAATATCCAAAAGGGAACCACTGAATATGTTATTGGTCCATAAGATACTGAAATGCAACAGATGCACAAAGATAGGTGCCTACATAAATCAACAACCATTTACAAGCTTAAGATATATATGCAATTTAATTAGTGAGTAAAGCTTCTGTTAGTATAATCATAGGATGTAAGTCTTAGGCATCTTTTCCTTCACAGAAGCATAAATTGCACATGCCAACTTTAGTTCTATATAACTGGGAAATGAAGAAGCTACACAAAAATAACGACAACACAACTTTAGATTGTTGGAAAAAATTGGTGATTTATGTGTAGATATTTATCAATTATCATTATATAACAGCTTAAATAGAAGTCAACAATAATATAAACATAGACATAAGTAGAGAGAGTTAGAAAAGCAAGCCTTAGTGAGTCACGTCAAGAACGCTGTTATAAAGTCGTGTTGTTTCTCCTTTGTGTGAATACTTTTAGCATTACACGGCTCTAAAATAAAATCCATATGGCTCACAGTCGGTTCTCCTTCTATAGGCACAACCATAGAGAGATAAAGAACAAGCATTTATCCAGTTGTCAAAATTATAAGAATATAGTATGAAAATGTAGAGAGTGTAATCCTTCAACTTATTTTTTTTCTAGTTCTATTTTCCAATGAAATATCAACTCCTTTTATAGATGAATATCAACCCCCACAATGAAACTGTTAAAATATAAGTTACAATATGAACTATGATGTTTTTAATTTTTGAAAAAAATTAAAATTAAATTTAAAAATAGAAAATTAAATGGTTTTAATATTGAAAGGTTAAAACTTGAAACTTTACTTTTATGTTACAACATAAACTACACGGTCATAGCATCTGCCTGTGGCCTACAACAGCACCGTAGGGGGCTGGAAGGGGTGGGTTCTGGTATCTTTCAATAGACCTCAAGTTATGTTATTTTGCACATAGTACACAAAAATAGAATTTTTTCTTTCTTAAAATAATTATTATACTATCCTCTTAATCAAACAGGCAAGCCACTGAATAAATATATCCCAATAATAAATAATACATAATTATAGTTGATCAAAAATCTAATACCAAGGTAATATATTTTTTTTTTGCCCCACAAATTACTCTGGGCACTTCTGATGTTGATTTCTATGTTAATTCTAATAGTCATCTCTCTATTTTATATCACTGAACAACTAAGTTTCTTAATGGTTATTGGCTTTGTATCTGAAATTTTCATCATTTATTGTCCTCAAAATCTTCTTGAAAGACCACACTTTAAAAATTGCATTTGGATGAAATAGACCTCTAATTCAGTTCCTCTTAAAAAATCATCTTCATAAAATTCCTAGCAATGCCTCTAAAAAAATTGAACCTCTATTTTTAACCTTTATGATTAGAAAGATAATTAGAGCTTTGCTCCTTACTAGTAAGGTCATTAAGTTAAGACTTGCGTATATTTTTCATTTAGCATTGCTGATTATTGAAGACTTTTGGTTTTCTCCACATGATGAAATATGAAGAGTGTTAGAGAGGAAGATGAAGAGTGTTGGAGAGGAAGATGAAGAGATGGATGCATTCACCATCATTATTAGTCTTCTTAATTGTGTGACTTTTAGTAGTCTTATGCTATCCTATAAATAGGTTTGTCATGTACTCAAATCATATAATTCATATATATATATATAAAAAAAGTTTCTCTCAAAATATACTTTGTTCTGTTCTTATTACTAAACTGATCCGGTCTTGATAGAATCTATCCTTATTTCCGCTGCATACTAAAATCACAATCAGAACAAACATTTGGTATCAGAGCACTCCTGATCTTAAAGGCCTGTAAGAAAGAGGAAAAATGACAAATTCTACTCTAGCTTCAATGCCTATCCCCATGATGTTTGGAGGCGAAAACTATGAGTATTGGTCTGTCAGAATGAGGGCTTTCTTGATGGCACATGATCTATGGGAGATTGTTGAAGAAGGTTATACTCCACAGGAGTTGGATACAGACCCTACTGTGAATCAAATGAGGCAAGAGAAGGATCGTAGAATAAAAAATATGAAGGCTCTTACCTTCTTGCACTCTTCTATCACTGAGATAATTTTTCCCAAGATTGTGGCTGTTACAACAGCAAAAGAGGCTGAGGATAAATTACAAGAAGAGTACAAAGGGTCTGAGCAAGTGAGAGCAGTAAGATTGCAAACTTTGAGCAGAGAGTTTGAAAATCTAAGGATGAAGGATGCTGAATCCGTAAAGGACTACTCTTCTAGAGTGGCTAATGTGGTGAATCAGCTTAAATTGAATGGAGAGGACGTACCAGACAAAAGAGTGGTGCAAAAAATGTTGATTACCTTACCCGAAAAGTTTGATGCTGTTACCACGACTATAGAGCATACAAAGGATCTGTCAAGTCTTTCTTTAACTGAACTTACAGGTGCTTTGTTAGCCTATGAGCAAAGGTTAATGTCAAGATCTGAGGTAACTATTGAGGGAGCTCTTGCGGCAAAGTTTAAACCGCAAAGTTCAAGTGAAGGTGGTGGAAAACAACACCAAGAAGGGAAGAAGAAAGGCAAAGGAGACTTATTTTCTCCTTGTATTCATTGTGGAAAAACCAACCATCTTGAGAAGAAGTGTTGGAAGACAAAGCAATGCAAATTTTGCAAGCAAGTGGGCCATATTGAAAAGTTTTGTAGAGCCAAAAAGCAGAATCTAAATCAGCCATAATATCAACAAAGAAATCAAATCAGCAAGCAGCATTTGCACATGAAAGGAATGGTGAAAACCATTTGTTTGTAGCTATTCATGGAGCTGAATTGAGTAGCAAGGAAACATGGTTTGTAGACAGTGGTTGCACCAATCATATGACCAATATGGAGCAGATTTTTCGCAATTTAGACACAAATGTGAAGGCCACGATGAAAATTGGAAGCGGAGGAGTCCTACCAGCCAAAGGTAAGGGTACCATTGCTATCCAAACAAAGAAAGGTACAAGATATATTGATGAAGTACTTTTAGTGCCTGGCTTGGATTCAAATTTACTAAGTGTGGGTCAAATGCTTGAAAAGAAATATGCTGTGCATTTTCGAGATATGAAATGCAAAATCTATGATCCTCATGATGTTGAAATTGCTAGTTTGCCTATGCATAATAGAAGTTTTAGCATTCAATGGCATAGCTTACTTGCAAATATGTCTAGAGTTGATGTGGATGAATCTGATTTGTGGCATAGAAGATATGGTCATTATAATTACAAGTCTTTGTCATATGTGCATTCTCATGGCATGGTGAGAGATTTGCCTAAAATTCATGAATCTGGAGGAGTATGTGAGAGCTGTAGTTTGGGGAAAATGCATAGAGAGTCATTTTCTAATGATTGTGCATGGAGGGCATCTGGAAAATTGCAACTTGTGCATACTGATATTTGTGGTCCTATGAAAACTTCATCCTTGAGTCATAATTTGTATTTTGTGCTATTCATTGATGACTTTACAAGAATGTGTTGGGTGTACTTCATGAGAAACAAGTCAGATGTGTTCAATGTGTTCAAAAAATTCAAGAATATAGTAGTGGCACAATCCACAGCAGAAGCTGAATATATTGCAGCATCATCAGCTGTAAATCATGCCGTTTGGTTGAGGAAAATTCTTAATGATCTTGCGAAAAGTCACGATGATCCTACAACTATCATGGTGGATAATCAATCAGCCATTGCTGTTGCAAAGAATGCAGTTGATCATGGAAGAACCAAGCATATTAAAGTGAAGTTCCATGCTATCAGACAAGCTGAGAAAGAAGGAGAAGTTCATCTCCAATATTGTCCAGGTGAATCTCAAATTGCAAATATGTTCACTAAAGCATTGCCCAAATCCAGGTTTGAAGACTTAAGATTGAAGATTGGAGTTTTACCCAAAAGCTACAAGGAGGAGAATGCTGATTATTGAAGACTTTTGGTTTTCTCCACATGATGAAATATGAAGAGTGTTAGAGAGGAAGATGAAGAGTGTTGGAGAGGAAGATGAAGAGATGGATGCATTCACCATCATTATTAGTCTTCTTAATTGTGTGACTCTTAGTAGTCTTATGCTATCCTATAAATAGGTTTGTCATGTACTCAAATCATATAATTCATATATATAAAAAAAAAGTTTCTCTCAAAATATACTTTGTTCTGTTCTTATTACTGAATTGATCCGGTCTTGATAGAATCTATCCTTATTTCCGCTGCATACTAAAATCACAATCAGAACAAACAAGCATGATTAGAGTTTTAATTTGATGTTATTTTATTTCCCAAACTTGTAATTTGTAAGTTTTGGATTTTTCAATACCTTGTTAATTTAGAAGCATTGGTGCTTTACCTGAAAAGCAAAGAAATTTAGGACAAATATTTATTAACTACAAACATGTAGAAAATAGACAGACCAACAACTTTTTTGGAAAAATTGATAGTATAAGTTTAACAATACTATTTGATAACAACTGGCAACAAAACAATATTCTGTAAGAATTTTATGATGAAACATTCCATTATAGTATGGCAACACTTCATCACCTTTTACTTTTGCTAAAGGGCCAAGGCTCCTCGCCCTATGACAGCATTTTCTCCTAATTTTTTGAGGGTGATTGCCACCTTCCTTTACTTGAGTATCTTGCGAACTATTGTATCCACCAAGAAATCATCCTTCAAGTAACTTGGTGTTTTCTCTTCCTCAAGTCCTTCCTAGTATCCACTGGTATTTTTTGAAATAGTTGGGTGCTTTCCATGGCTGGTTGAGGTGTGGATTCACAAGCTGCCAAGAAAAAGAATTTCAAAAACTTGAAATTGATGAGATTTAAAATACAAACTCAGACTAGTGCAAAAAAATAGATCATTCTTTTAAACTTACCTCCATGAATAATACTAGACGAAGATTGAATAACTGGAGTTGGCACAAGAGGTAGAACAAGAGTTTTGACAGAGTTGGCACAGGATTTGACCCATGAGCTAGCTCATGAGTTTGTGAAAATGCTGCCAAGCATAAATCAAAATCCTGCATTAGCTTCTCACAAAAGTTTGTACAAAAAGTTTTCACCATACTCTAAATAAAGAGAAAAAGAAACTCCTACTGATGATGCGAGTAGAGAAGAGAGAAACAAACGATAAAAGACTGGATTTGCCAAATTGCCCAAACTTAATGCAGGCATATGTAGAGAAAAGACGTGCAAGAGATGAGCTAGTGACAGAATTCAGCCTCTATAACAAAAAAAGCCAAGAGAAACTTTGCAGAAATTGGGCAAACACAGAAGCTAGGGCAATCTCTCAAGAACACTGATATCTCAGCTCCATGTCCATTTATCGTGAAACTCGAACATGTTCACAACTCATTGTTCTTCAACCAATCAAACAGTTAAGATCAAGATTCAACGATTCATATTTGAGGAATTGCTAACAAAATAGTGGCAAATTTTGGTAAGTTTTTTTTCTTTATTTCATTGGTGTTTAGTTTATTCTCGTGCTAGTTGTGCTTGGTTAAATTGTTAATGTTGTTTTTGGGAATTTTCGTTTTTTTATTCAATGATTTATTAGTGGTATGCCAAGAACTACTGATGATTTTATGAGCCTTTAGTCATATCTGTAATGCAGTAGAGGATTAAATGTAAGTAGAATATGAAAATATCTATGTTTCTTGCAAGCTCTCAACTTGAATCTAAATTTATTTTTAAATTTCATCTCAATCTGATTTATGCTATCAAGAAAGATATTCAACACCAACAGGGGAATTTGTGAGGCATCAAGTCTACCTACACTAAAATTAAGCCTCAAATAATGCAATCCACCTACAATAACTTTCTCCTGGATTGATCTCCTATCTTGTCATTTATAACACAATGGTGCAGATAATGCTAATATGTGATCCCCTTCAATCATCTCCCAATTCCATTGCTCAGTCACTCTGCAAATACACACTCGAATAAGCGTCAGGTAAGCTGCTTTAACTTAGAAATTGAATCTAATATCTTTCTTCAAAAAGTCTTCCTTGAATCACAAAAGTCATTTTTTCTTTGAGGAGTGGGTGTGCTCTTGCACGTTAGCAGTTTTCTTACAATACATATTGATAAATGAAAAAGACGCCACCATAATGACATAGATTCCAACCATAACCGCTAAACAAGAAGCTTTTTTGATAACCTCCTGACCACACGCAAAACAATTGTATTGGGGATGAAAAGAAATTGAAAATGAACAAAAGATCATTAAATGAAAACCAGAAATTTTGGCATCAGTATTTGACGTATTAGCTTCTATAGATGTTGGCAAGCCAACTCTGTGACTTCGTGCAATCCTGAAAGCTATGATTGTAAGTCTTGAATAGTTAGCACAGGAGTAAGGTGTTCAATATTTCCTTATCGTTTAATTAGAAGCTAAACATTCATACACAGAAGTTTAACCACTTGCCAAATTTATTCGGTGACTGCACTTCTATCTTATGGACATTGGATCATACGCATGAAGGCGTTGCTTGGCTCACAAGAGGCATGGGAAGTTGTAGAGAAAGGCTATGATGAACCAGAGAATGAAGGAGCTTTAAGTCAAGCTCAAAGGAATGCCTTGCAAAGGTACCTCAAGTTCGATCAACACGCTCTCTCTATTATTCACATGGGCTTAGATGAAGCCATGTTTGAGAAAGTTGCGTCCTCAACAAAAGCTAAGGAAGCTTGGGAGATTCTCGAGAACAATTTCAAGGGAATTGAAAAAGTGAAGAAGGCGTGCCTTCAAATCCTTCGTGGAGAGTTTGAATCTCTGCACATGAAATAGTCTGAATCTGTCTTTGACTATTTCACTACAGTGTCCTCCATTGCCAATCATATGAAGCAGTACGGGGATAATATTGAAGAAAGTCGTGTCATCGAGAAAATTCTTAGATCACTTGACTCAAAACTTGAGTTTGTTAGTATTGCCATTGAAGAGTTTAATGACTTGGATACCATGACCTTTGATCAACTCATGGGGTCCTTGAAAGTATATGAAGAAAGATTGAAGAAGAAAGGAGAACCGGTGGCTCAAGTTCTCCAAACGAATGTCTCCTTGGGAGGTCAACAAAAAGAGCAAGGGCCCCAAAATCAATTTGATTGATATGCTGTCCCAATATCCGCATCGCCGTCTGAATTATAATATAATTTTTAAATCAACAATTAACTAATTTAAGAAATTTCATTAGTTAAATAGACGATACCCAAACTTAATTATTTCACGTTTAGGCAATTTCTAACGTCTCTTTAATTACTAAAATTATTTTTTCTTTCATTTTACTAAATTTCATAGTTTATTACACTTAACCCCTTCAACAAAATTAAATTTAGCCTAACTATCTAACAACTTTAAAATCAAACATAACTTAACAATAAGTAACTTTTTACTTACCTTTCAAAATTGAGAAATTCAAACCTAATAGAATAGAGCACTTAATTCCTAACACATTGGCAAATTTTCCTTTTTTTTCTTCTTCTTCTTCCTCTTTTTTGTTTTTTTTTTCCTCTTTTCCTTTCTCTTTTTCTCTCTTCTTCTTCTTCTCTGTGCCGTTTCCTATTTGTGTGTATATTTTACTTGGGTTTTAGGTTGTGAATAATATATATATATATATATATATATATATATATATATATACACACACACACACACACACACACATAAATTCAATTGGAATGATATGTTTTGGCATCCACCGCCTGCCACTTTGTCTTTTGTCATTTTCTTTTTTTTTTTTCTTTTTTCTCTTTTTTTTTTTTAAGTTTGACTTTTCTTTGAATTAATGAAAGTATTACAAAACTCACCCCCTTAAAAGAATTTCGTCCTTGAAATTCGATTAACTAAGTGCGAAAAATCTGGGGATACTGAGAACACATCTGCTCTTCACTTTCCCATGTCGCTTCTTCTATAGCATGATTTCTCCACAAAACTTTAACCAAAGGAATAGTCTTACTATGCAAAACATGTGCCTTCCTATCCAATATCTGAACTATTTCTTCTTCATAGGTAAGATTTTCCTTCAGTTCTACTGGTTGTGATTCCAAAACATGAGATAGATCTGGAATATACTTACAAAGCATAGAAACATGGAATACATCATGAATTCTATACAATTCTGTTGGCAAAGCCAATCGATACGCAACTGGACCGATGCGTTCAACAATCTCATATGGGCCAATATACCTTGAACTCAATTTACCTCGTTTACCAAATCTGATAACACCTTTCCATGGCGACAATCGCAGGAAAACTCTATCTCCAACATCAAATTCGAGGTTTCTTCTGCGTCTATCTGCATAGTTCTTCTGTCTATCTTGGGCTGTCTTTAACTTTTCTTTAATTACCTTTACTTTCTCAGCAGTAATCTGGACATATTCGAGATCCAATAACTTTCTTTCACCAACTTCATCTCAACATACTGGAGTTTTGCATTTTCTACCATACAGTGCTTCAAAAGGAGCCATTTCTATACTCGAATGATAACTGTTATTATAAGCAAACTCCATCAAAGAAAGATGAGTATCCCAATTCCCTTTGAACTGTAGTATACAAGCTCGTAACATGTCTTCCAGAGTCTGAATAGTTCTTCTGACTGACCATCTGTTTGTGGATGAAAAGCTGTACTGAAATGAAGTTTAGTACCCCATAGCTTTCTGCAAACTGGGCCAAAATTTAGAAGTGAAACGAGAATCTCTTTATGAAACAATAGAAACTGGTACCTCATACAAACTGATTATCTCATCAACATATATTGTTGCCAATTTATCTAGCAAGTAGGTAACTTTAATAGGCAAGAATCTAGCATTCTTTGTCAATCTGTCTACAATGACCCATATGCCGTCATGTCCACTCTGAATCCGTGGAAGTCCAAATAGAAAATCCATAGTAATGTGTTCCCATTTCCACTCAGGAATAGGCAACATTTGTTACAATCCTGCTGTTTTTTGACGATCTGGTTTCACTTGCTGGCAAATGAGACATCTGGATACAAACTTAGCTATTTCTCTCTTCATTCCATGCCACCAATAGTGTTTTTTGAGTACATGATACATTTTTGTACTACCTGGATGCATCGCGTAAGCTGTACTATGTGCTTCTTCTAGAATTTCTCCCTTCAATTTTGAATCATCTGGAACACATAATCTGTTTCCCATAACTAAAGCTCCGTCATCTCGAATGGTATAATCTGTATGTTTACCTTTACTAACTTCTTCTTTCAATTTGTTCAACATTGGATCTTGAGTTTGAGTTTCTCTAACTGTGTCAATCAAAGTAGGCCTCACTTGGAAGTTAGCAAACAATGCTCCTACACTGGTAACTGATAATTGAGCATGAGAAGCTCTGAACTCACCAAACGAAGATGAACATACTGCATTAGTCTGGTTCATAGGACTCGAGATTTTCCAACTGAGAGCATCAGCAACTACATTAGCCTTCCCTGGATGATAATCAATCTTGCAGTCTGATATTTTATCAGCTCTAACCATCTTCTTTACCTCAAGTTTAACTCTTTCTGATCGAAAATATACTTTGAGCTTTTATGATCTGTATATATGTGGCATCTTTTACCATACAAGTAATGTCTCCAAATTTTCAAGGCTAGAACTGCAGCTAACTCTAAGTTATGTGTAGGATAACTCAGTTCGTGTTTCTTCAACTGCCTGGAAGCATATGCTATAACTTTCCCATTCTGCATCAAAACACAACCAAGACCCTGACGTGAAGCATCACTATATATCACAAACTCTTCACCGGGAGATGGAAGGGTAAGAATCGGAGCTGACACTAATCTATTCTTCAATTCGAGGAAACTTCTTTCACAATTTTCATTCCAAACAAACTTAGCATTCTTTCTAGTTAAACTGGTCAAAGGAAGAGCAGTTTTAGAAAATCCCTCTACAAAACGACGATAATAACCTGCTAAGCCAAGAAAACTTCGTATTTCTATCACATTAGTAGGTCTTTCCCATTTTACCACTGCCTCTGTTTTCTGTGGGTCAACATAAATTCCTTCTGATGATATTACATGTCCCAAAAATACAATTTTATCAAGCAGAATTCACATTTACTAAATTTAGCATACAACTACTCATCATGTAGAGTCTGCAAGATGATTCTGAGATGCTCTGTATGCTCATCATGATCTCGAGAGTATATTAAATTATCATCAATGAATACAATTACAAATCTATCTAAATACGAGCGAAACACTCTATTCATCATATCCATAAATGCTGTTGGTGCATTGGTCAACCCAAATGGCATCACAAGAAATTCAAAATGACCATATCTTGTCCTAAAAGCAGTTTTTGGCACATCACTGTCCCTGATTTAAGTTGATGATATCCAGAACGTAAATCAATCTTTGAAAATACTGCAGCACCTCGAAGCTAATCAAACAGATCATCAATACGTGGCGAAGGATATTTATTACAAATTATTACTTTGTTCAATTGTCTATAATCTATGCACAGTCGCATGGTGCCATCTTTCTTTTTCACAAACAAAACTGGTGCTCCCCACGGAGATATACTAGGTCTGATGAAACCCTTGTCTACCAACTCTTGCAACTGAACCTTTAGCTCTTTCAATTCTACTGGTGCCATTCTATAGGGTGCCCGTGAAATAGGTGCAGTTCTTGGAATCAGATCTATAGTGAACTCCATATCTCTGTCTGATGGTAAGCCTGGTAATTCTTCTGGAAATACATCAGGAAAGTCCTTGACCACTGGGATATCTTCAAGGTTTAGTTTGCTAATATCTGTATCAATTACATGAGCCAAATATGCATGGCAACCCTTGTTGAGTAATCTTCTAGCGTCAATAGCAGATATCACACAAGACGGCAAAATTCTGTGCTGTCCATTGAATATAACTTCAGGCTGTCCTGGCTGCCTGAACACAACCTCCTTTCGAAAGCAATCAACTGAAGCTCGATTTGTTGCCAGAAAGTCCATACCCAAGATAACATCGAAATCATGTATGTCAAGAGGTATTAAATTTGCCTTCAGCTCATTTTCCTTTACCTTAATCCCACAATCTCGATATATATTGTTTGCTAATAGTGATTCTCCTACTAGTGTACTCACTACCAAACAACTGCCTAAAAGTTATGGCTTTTGATTCGCATATAAAGCAAATGCAAATGACATAAAAGAATGTGTAGATCCAGGATCAATAAAAATGCGATCATTTCTATCAAAAATAGACAACATACCCATGATAACATCTGGTGACTCCTCTGCTGCCTGCTGAGTCATAGCAAAAAATTTTCCCTTGGTCTTCGGTCGTCCTGCCTGCCCTTTTGATTTTGTACCACTACCGCTTGCGTTATTAGACTGGGCCAAACTGCTTGCACCTGTTTAATTAACTGAATCATTTTTCTGAGTCTGATTCTGTCTTCTACTACCAGCACTCTGCTGAGGAAATATCTTCGGTACCATACCACTCTCCTGTGATAGAACTGGACAATTTCTTCTGATATGTCCGCCTTGACCACAATGATAACATACTCCATTTCCTTTGAACTTTAAACACATGCCAAGATGAGGTCTTCTACATAATTGACAGTAAGGTAGTCTAGTACTAGTAAAACTCTCGCCCTGTCTCGGAGTAAATAATCTCTGGGAAGAACCCTGAGTATAAGTACGACTGGCCACTGGCTGCTATACAGTACTGGGACTGAATCTAGGGCCCTGACTTCCTCGTGATCAAGATTTGAATTGACTTGAACTGGACATACCAGGTCGAAATCCTCTACTGTCTCTCCATGGTGGTCTATAGCTAGAAACACTTGCCATTGTCTTACTACCGCTTGCTCTGAACATTGTTTGTTCTCTACCACTTGGCCTATTAGAAATGCTCTTTTCTACTCTCAAAGCTGATTCCACCAATTTGCCAAATACATTCTAGCCTGCAGTTGTTACTACTGATCAGATTTCTTCCCTTAACCCATTTTCAAATCGTCTACATTTATCAATTTCCTTGCTTACCAGAACTTGGGCATACTTTGAAAGTTCAATAAATCTCACCTGATATTCTGCAACTGTCATCTGCCCTTGTACTAGTTTCAAAACTTCCTCCTGCTTTGCATCTTTATAGGACCGAGGGTAATAGGCATCATAAAAGATACGTCTGAATTCTGTCTAAGTGATTATGGAAGGGTCTAGATATGTGCTCCGTATTGACTGCCACCAATCGTATGCACCTTCCTCTAATAAGAAAGTGGCGAGACACAACTTCCTATTGTCTGAGCAACCCATAACATCAAATACTCTCTCTATCTTAGTCATCCATGCTTGTGCAACTGCAGGATCGGCTGTGCCAGTGAACACTTTAGCCCCTAACTTTGTAGCCCTTTCAATACTGAAATCTCTGTCAGTATTATGCATAGCAGATGCAACGGCAATAGCAATTCTTTCAACAGCAATAGGATAAATTCCAATCACATTTCCCTATCCCCGTTGTTCAGGAGGCTGGTGAACTGATTCATCTACTCTCTCGGGCTCTCTCAGTTCATCTCTATCAGGAACAATGTGAGACTGGGGCAACATATCTTGGAGCCTTCGAGTTTTGCCACCATGAGGCATGACTCACCTACAGTTATGCATGATATACTAAACATCAGAATGTATGCATGTACAATGCAAACCCATGAACTCTAATGCATGCTCTGATATCAAACTGACAAATACAATATATCATTTTTTATACATTATTTTTCTAACAAAATTTCGACATTATCTCCCCTGTAAACAGGACTAACTAACCTGTGATCAATTTCACACAAATCCCAAACTATAGCACAACACAATAAAGATAAGCCGAAATCTCCACTTCTATCAAGAAATACAATGAAATATACATATGGATACATAATATATAGTGAGCCCCATAACTAACTACAAGTGATGCAAAATCACATCTAGACATGAACATGCGTCCCAAAACGCTGACTACATGTTCTATGAAGCTCATACTAACAAACTCTATCATGTGGCTCTAACTCCAAAATCAAGGCTCAACTCCAAAAGATGCCCAGATTCTCAACTGCTGCCTGATAAGGAAAAACGTGGAAAAATATATGAGTTGATAGCTCAGTAAGTGGAGAAGTTCAAAATAAATATACTTTTTCATTTATACATTTTTATTGAAAATCAAATTCATACCATTTGATAATTCACAAGCTACCATCATGTAATTATAGCCAAAAAGTGAAATATTCACATAATGTCATAAAAAGATCATCTTAAAATCATGATATAACATCAGCTGATAACCATGTTATAATCTCATCACATTAAACATGCTGAAAAATCCACCAAAAATGTACCCTCTGACTGAAATATGTAATCCGTCTCTCGGGTTAAGAACTTTCCCACGGGCCTTTGGCCCCTTTGTGAACGAAAGTCGGTCTCAAAGACCTCTCAAAATCAATTCTAGAATACGGCTAAGGCCCTTCAGTGAACTATATGTACACGGTCGAGACCCCTTCATCCTCGGTCCATGACCCCTCAGTGTAATATAGAACACGGCCAAGACCCCTCAGTGAACTAGAAGAAATATATAATCACGGGTACTTTTCTGGTCGATCTCAAAATCATATCTCATATTCCAATTCACAATGTAACGTATACAATTTTTGAAATCCCACATGTATCATAATAAAAGATATTTTCATAAAAATCATGTAATTTGAACACATAATTGCATATAATTGCACATACTTCAATAATAAACTTAATTTATAAATACTTTAAAAATATTTATATTTTTTCACTCACAGAACTATCTACGCCAAAATCAATTCGATTGATACGCTGTCCCGATATCCGTATCGCCGCCTGAAATATAATATAATTTTTAAATCAACAATTAACTAATTTAAGAAATTTCATTAATTAAATAGGCGATACCCAAACTTAATTATTTCACGTTTAGGCGATTTCTAACGTTTTTTAATTACTAAAATTAATTTTTCTTTCATTTTACTCAATTTCATAGTTTATTACACTTAACCCCTTCAACAAAATTAAATTTAGCCTAACTATCTAACAACTATAAAATCAAAAAATAACTTAACAATAAGTAACTTTTTACTTACCTTTCAAAATTAAAAAATTCAAGTCTAATAGAATAGAGCACTTAATTCCTAACACGTTGACAAATTTTCCCTTTTTTTTTCTTCTTCTTTTTCTTCCTCTTTTCTTTTTTTTTCCCCTCTTTTCCTTTCTCTTTTTCTTCTCTGTGCCATTTCCTATTTGTGTGTATATTTTACTTGGGTTTTAGGTTGTGAATACACACACACACACACACACACACACATAAATTCAATTGGAATGATATGTTTTGGCATCCACCGCCTGCCGCTTTGTCTTTTGTCATTTTTTTTTTTTAAGTTTGACTTTTCTTTTGAATTAATTAAAGTATTATAGCTATGACATTCACTTGAAGAATCGTTGCCTTACTTTGAGAGATGTTTCTCATAAATTGATGGCAAAGGTGTCAATGGAGAAGAATAGAATATTTTTACTCAATGTTAATGTTGACCATCTAAGGTGTCTAAAAGCTTGTGTTGAAAATAATTATTGGTTTTGGCACTTAAGATTTGGTCATTTGAATTTTGATGGCTTGAAGACCTTGACGAATGAAGAAATGGTGAATGGGTTGCCAAAAATTAATCATCCCAATCAACTTTGTGAAGGATACCTCATTGGCAAGCAAACTAGAAGAAGCTTTCCAAAGCAATCCACCTCAAGAGCTACAAAGCCACTCCAACTTGTTCATGCGGATGTGTGCGGGCCAATCGAGCCGCCTTCTCATGTTAAAGAAAATTATTTCTTATTGTTTATTGATGATTTTTCTCGCAAGACCTGGGTTTATTTTTTGAAGATGAAAGATGAAGTTTTTGGATCATTCAAAAAATTCAAAGCCTTTGTTGAAAATGAGAGTGGCAACTCAATCGAAGCATTAAGGACGAATCGAGGTGGAGAATTTACTTCCAAGGAGTTTAACAATTTTTGTCATACCAATGGAATTCGGCATTTCCTTACAGTTCCAAGATCACCGCAACAAAATGGTGTTGTGGAGCGGAAGAATAGAACCATCCTCAACATGATTCGTAGTATGCTTAAAACTAAGAGTTTGGAGAAGGAGTTTTGGGCCGAGGTTGTTTCATGTGCCGTGTATTTTCCTAATCTTTCCCCGTCAAGGAGTGTTTAAGACATGACTCCACAAGAAGCTTGGAGTGGTAAAAAACCTAATGTTTCTCATTTACGTATTTTTGGTAGTATTACCTATAATCATGTGCCAGATGAGAAGAGATTAAAACTTGATGAGAAAAGTGAGAAGTTTGTTTTCATCGGTTATGATGCAAACTCTAAAGACTACAAGTTTTATAATCCTTGCAATGGAAAGATTGTTATTAGTAGAGATGCAAAATTCGACGAAGGAAGTTCGTGGGATTGGAATGTTCCGAAAAATGAAGAATATGTGATTTTTCCTTTCCAAGAAAGAGACTCTAGCCAAAACACAAGTGAAGATGCCACTCCACCGTATTCTCCTGCTCTTGCTCCTCAATCTCCTCATGATAGTCCCTCCGAAGGACTGAGTTGTTTCAGAAATCTTGCAAAAATTTATGAAGAAACTGAAATTGTTGATAATCCATCTTTGTTTTGTCTCTTCGCTGACACCGAGCCATTGAACTTTGAAGAGGCAATGGAAGACAAGAAATGGAGGCATGCAATGGATGAGGAGATTCAAGCAATAAAAAAGAACAATACATGGGAGCTAGCCTCTCTCTCTGAAGGGCAAAAAGTAATTGGTGTGAAATGGGTGTACAAAGTAAAGAAAAATACTCGAGGAGAAGTGGAGAAATATAAGGCAAGACTTGTTGCTAAAGGCTATAGCCAAAAGCATGGTACTGACTATGAATAGGTATTTGCTCCCGTTACTTGCTTGAAACTATTCAATTAATCATTTCCCTGACAGCTCAAAATAAGTGAAAAATTTATCAGATGGACGTCAAGTCCACTTTCTTGAATGGATACATTGAAGAATAAGTGTACGTTCAACAACCATTGGGTTATGTTGTCAAGGAACATGAAGATAAAGTTTTGAAGTTGAAGAATGCGCTATATGGCTTGAAGTAAGCACCTAGAGCATGGTATAGCCGGATTGACAAGTATTTTCAAGATCATGGATTCATCAAATGTCCACATGAATATGCTCTTTACGTTAAAAAGGATGCATTTGGAGGTTTTATGATTGTGTGCCTGTACGTTGATGACTTGATTTTCACTGGCAACAATGAAAACATGTTTGATAAATTTAAGAGAATGATAGCTCAAAAATTTGAGATGACTGACATTGGGCTTATGTCATACTACCTCGAAATTGAGGTAAAACAAAATGGAGATGACATTTTTATTTTTCAAGAAGCTTATGCAAAGAAAGTTCTCGGAAGATTCACAATGCAAAATTGCAATCTGGTGAGTACTCCCATTGGGTGTGGAACAAAGATGTCAAAATATGACGAGAGCACGAAAGTGGATCCATCTCTCTATAAACAGCTTGTTGGAAGCTTGAGATATTTGACTTCTACAAGACCCGATATTCTTTATGGTGTTGGTCTTGTTAGCCGTTATATGGAGGCGCCAACTCTAAGTCACTTGGAGATTGCCAAAAGGATACTTCACTACATTAAAGGTACCCTTGATTATGGCTTAGCTTATTCTTCTTCTACAAATTTCAAGCTTCATGGTTATAGTGATAGTGATTGAGCTAGTGATATTAATGATCGAAAAAGCACCTCTGGATTTTTGTTTTTCATGGGTAACACCGCTTTCACTTGGTGTTCAAAGAAACAACCATTGTGACCCTTTCTACTTGTGAAGCTGAATATGTTTTCGCTGCATCATGTGTTTGTCATGCTATTTGGCTACGAAAATTATTGGAGATGCTTCATATTCCTCAAAATGAAGCTACACCAATTTATGTTAATAACAAGTCAGCTATTGCTTTGGGTAAGAATCCTATGTTCCATGATCGAAGCAAGCATATAGATACGAGATTTCACTTCATTAGAATGTGCATTGAGAACAAAAAAGTTGAGCTTGCTTATGTGAAGACCAATGATCAAGTAGCAGACATTTTCACTAAACCATTGAAGAATGATGATTTTGCAAGATTGCATACTTGGATTAGAGTTATCAAGATGGAATCAAGTTTAAGAAGGGGTGTTGGAAATTAAACTTGATTCATGAATGATGAAAAAATTAAATTTGTTACATGAATTAGTTTATTTAATATTCATGTATTTATTTAAATCGTGTATCCAAATGGTTCTTTGTATCCTATTATTCATAGTATGTAGGAAAAGTCACTAATTAGTCTATTAAATTCATACAATGTATTTAGGATCCTTTGTACCTATAAAAGGCCTTGTGTTTGAGACATTTTATAGAGCCAAGCCATAGAATACGAATATTTTTGAGAATTCTCTGAATTTTTCTCTCTCGTCTTTCATCCCATAATTTTTTATTTCCAACAAAGCGTTGGGCGGTCACCTGAGTAGCCCCCATGCTATGGTGAAAAGAAAATTAAACCTTGAGAAGCTGAAAAAGAAGTTGAAGTTACCAATAAATAAAAAAAATTGTATGGTCTGTGGGAAATTTTTGTTTGGGCACATGGGTTCCCATCACAAATGGTGGCGCAGAGAAATGGAGCACATAGCCATGGCCTAGATTGATTCTTCATGTTCATAATTAAGGCTTGAACTTGTAATTAGGCTAGAAATAAGAGAAACTCAATTTTTAATAACCAATAAATATTTACAAGCAAAAAGAATGTGCATTTTACGTGCAGAGAGACATTAGTCTCCCAATGAGCACTAAGTTCTTTTCATAAATTTACTTATAAAAAATCCAGTTGCATCATTTTGAATATTATTCAAAATTTTCTAGTTTAAAATGACCAGCATGTGAACTTTCAAGTATTCAGGACGGTTGTTAAATCCCATTGAGCTCAAAAGTTCTGTTGTTTTTATCAATAGCAAGCTCTATTATCACTTTTATGAAAGTTCGTGGTGCATATAAATACTAGAAATTGTTTCCCAGGGATTTTGTGTTAGTAACTAGAAACTCTAGCCTTTATTGGCACTTGTTTACTTTGTAAATGTATGGTTCTATTTAATTATTGTTTTCATGTGCAAATAGCTAAAGTGAAAATCTTGTTAGACCACTTTATGATTGTGGAATTCACAAAATATGTAGTTTTTTGCATTTTATCACAAGAAATTCAAATCTTTTATTTCCAAACTTGTGATATGACAATTTCAATATAGAGCAAAGTAATTTTCTATGAAAGGACTATGATGCTGCATCAACTAGGTGATTCTAATCATGTGTTTCAAAGCAGATTAGATCTAAGAGGAAGATCTACTTTGGGGTGGCACAAGGGAATTATCATAGTTCCGAGGACGTGGTGGAAATTAACACAAACCGTGGTTGGAGTGGTAACTTTGCTCCCATGGCAAGCCACTCTATTTTTTGCTAATTCTTATTTCTTTCCTCGTTTTGATTGGCATTGCATCATCATTTCTTCCCAAGTAAATAACGATACTTGGGATCTAATGTAGGTGATTACAAGTGGAAACATTTTGTTTGGTTAGTCTCCCATATGATTTCATTTTAGATGCCATTTGAAATTTATTTATTTATTTATTTTATTATTATTATCTTTTCATTTAAGCTTTTTGTAATTTAAGTTGTTCCAGGACTATCATACTAGGATTTATTAGTTTGTGAGACTTTACTTTAAGCAAGTTGGACTAAAGAATCGAATAAGTCTGGTTATATTGCTTCATGATATGCTAAATTAGGGCAATTTCTTATGATATTACCCCGTTCACAGCTGATTCTTGAATTGCAAATAATTAGCACGTAAAAATGGTTGTGTCTAAGCGATGATAAAACCTTTGTCTGATAGCACGCTATCAGGCCCTAAAACCTCCTGTCCCAAAGGTCAACTACTTGACTTTCATGACATACAAATCTTTCAGCCACTATAATTTATAAAAGACCAGCAAATTGCAATTTTCATTTGGGTGGATGAAAATCAAATTTTCACGATGCAAGGAAAGCTAGATCAAACGCAATCGCAGACTTGGATGAAGTTATTCAACGATCCACATAGTAGAGTAAAGATAATGTTTGCAGCAAAGTGTTGTTCTGAGGTCATAAACAAAATTGTGGATTCAAAAAAATATTTCTATTAGATCTTGTATGGAACCTTCTGCAGACAGGCAAGTTATCAGTCGTGAATCCAGGCTTGGCCAGAAGAAAGTAGTGTACACATACCATCTAATGACATTTGTGGGAAAAGTTATCCTTCAAGAAAATCTTTCGTTGGGAACATGCATTCCCATCACAAGTTTTTCTCGATCCACCTTTTCACGAAGTGCTAGCCCCAGGAACACTAGGCCTTTCATCCAATGAATATACGTATACCCAATGAAATACGTCCTTGTTGCATTTTCTCTTGGAGAGATGTTTGGGAACCTACTTGTTTTCCTTCCCTAAGAATGTGAGATTGCCTAGCTTTTGAAATAGGAACTTAACTTCCATATCCTGAACTCTTCTTTCCAAGTGAGGAGCACATTGACTAGAGCAATAACCACAGGTTGGCAGTTTGGAAATAATTTTCCAAGAAAAATATATCCAAATACTTCCATCTAACTTTTCCACAAAAACTCAAAGCCTTCTCTGAGAACAAATTTAATGTTCCAAACTTTTCCTTGAGCTTTTCTGCTGTTACCTGTCAAATTATCCACTTAGGCCATCTCCAATGTATGACCCAAAACACCAAAATGCACCATTTTTTGTTGCAAAACAACTCCAATGCAACACAATACCACTTTGCAACATTTTGGTGCAAAGTGTACAAAGTCGTTTTTATATTTTCTTTTCATTTCCCAAATAAATTGATTAAGGATATTTGTGTTATTTGTGCTATATATTTTTTAATACAATAAATTATTATTATTTGTATTTAAAAAAAATTTAAGTGTAAAAAATAATTATTAATCAATTAATTAAAAGAAGAAAAAAATTTTAAAATATAACAAACCCGATTATTTGCAATTCAAAATGCATTAATCGATTAATTGTGGGATGAACATATAAATTCCAAGAAGTAAATTGCAATAATATTTTGACTTCGTAATATCGTAATATCCTAATTTGAAATGCATTGCACAATTTTTTAATGGCATGACTTAATATTTTCATTGTTGCAGTATTTTTATTAATTGTACTATTTTTTAATATTTATTAATGAATTTAATCTTTTCCGTAACTTAACGTAATTATTTATTTAGTAATTTATGTATTTATAAAATAATTAAATAAATAATATTTCAGACAAATAAATTATTAAGAATAAAAAATGGAAGAAAATGGTTAAATTCTGTTCATTTGGTGTAATGGTTGGAGATGAATTTTAGATTGGTGCAAAATTTGGTGCAAGGCTCGAGATAGTCTTATGATACTAAATGAAGTCCATCAAACATATATAAGTGCTTTTTGTCAGACTATATTTTCTTGGTACGAAAGCTGCTCGCCAGCAATTACATGTTTAACAAAGTAATTACTTTTCTTAATTAAATAGTATTAGGAACACGGTTTTATGCTTGTTTAAATATTGACGAAAAGAGTCTTTGGACTTATCTTGATGCCTTCCAAAAATTCTAAGATCCAATTTCAATTTTCGAATCAACAAGTCTACTGAACACATTTTTTCATTGTGTTTCACTACGTCGTTCTAAATTGTTGGGAAAAATTGGTGATTTGTGTATAGATATTTATCAATTATCACAACAATAATATAAACATAAACATAAGTAGAGAGTTAGAAAAACAAGTTTTAGGGAGTCATGTCAAGAATGCTATCCTAAAGTCTTGTTGCCTCTCATTCGTGCAAGTACTTTTGGCACTACACAACATAAGTTAAAACTTATATGATTCACATTTGATTCTCCTTCCGAGTACGACCACAAAGACATAAAGAACAAGCCTTTATCGAATTATCAAAAGTATAAGGATATAGTATGGAAATGTAGAAAATATAATCTTTCAACTTATTTTTTTCTAGTTTTATTTTTGAATGAAATATCGCTTCCTTTTATAGGTGAATATCAACCCCCACAATTAAACTATTAAAATATAAGTTACAATATGAATTATGATATTTTTTATTTTGTGTTAAATTGAAAATTAAATCAAAAAACAGAAAATTAAATGGTTTTAATATTGAAGGGTTGAAACTTTATTTTTATGTCGCAACAATCCCTCACAAGTTTTAAACTCTCAACACACACGTGCGCACACACATATATATTGGCAATGTTATACTGTAAATTAGGTGTAAGTGTCTTTTGGACTTGAATCTTGCATAGTGATAACAATTTCTATTTGAGAGAGCCATAATGGCTTAACCTTAAATTAGATCATTTTGGCCAAACTTCAATTGTCCCACACACAGTATCATTTAGGCTCTCATTCATAGCAGATAGCGCTTTTAATGACCATTTTCTCTAATCTTGATTCTAGTAAGAGTTTTTAGAGAGTAATCAAATTCCATAGCCTCGACCTTATGGCAACTTTTACATAGATAAGTCTTCCAGGGATGCGTGCATCCCACACGTCACGAGAATTCTCGCTTTGATACTCATTCAGGGTTAAACCCTTTCTGAAGTCACATTATTATTAGCATTATAAGGGATGAGTACAAATAATATAATGCAATTACAAGTTCGGGTTGTTTCTACTACATGAAACCTTGTTCATGGAATCTCCTATTACAAATGTCGGGTTCCCTAAGTTGACTCCCTTATGGGCTTATGCCCATCCCCTGGATGATTTACACATGTCCATCTCAAACTAAAATTTATTTCTGTCCCTCTTACACAATAATATGGTACCATAAGTTTTCAAAGATCTTATTCTTCTCTTGCATATTTGCATGTCTACAAAGTTACTGAAGAACTTTTTCAAAATGTCAAAATCACACTTAATTATAATAAAATAACTTCATCAATTCTCTTATGTTGAATTCTAGTAACATGTTTGAGTAGATACATCCAATGAACTCTAAAATTTCACCTGCAATCTTCAATTTCATTTTTGACACTTCTCGAATGTCAAATTTACAATATAATCTTATATATATTTAAAATTTTTAAACACCCTCACATTTTCAAAGATATCAAACTTGACATGAGCAAGTATATGATCTCTATTGATGTTGACATAGAGGCCATCTTTCTTGACCCCTTCGATGGCAAGGAGTGCTCCTTTACTCACCTGCATGAACCATTAATATTGTTTTTAGATCCTGTTTATTGACGTTGTTATCTAAAATCAAATTTTCAAGTATGTGTCAACAAAAGGAAAGAAACTTGTAGGAACTAGTGGAATGGAGTCCAGGAACAAATCAAATATATATGCTAGCATCTTGTTTTACAAATATATGATGTAGTAAATTTCAGATAATAGTTGGCAATTTCAACGTCACTCAACTCCCTTTTGTTCAAAATGGGTCATCCAACTATAATTTTGTTTTTTTTTAAGTTTATCATCTCGTTAAGTCTATGTTACAACAATTAACAGGAATGTGACATGTCACATTATCAGATATTTAATAATTAACCTACTACTGAAGTCCAACAGTCAAAATCAAAACATTAACTCCCAGAAAATACATATTAGAAATTATATAAGTTTTGAAATCAAACTTGTATTTACAATTTTGCAACTCCAAAATAAAAATCTAATAAACCTGAAAATAATTAAATCCCAAATAATTAGAAATATGACGAAAATTCAAAGCTTTTGAAATTTACAACAATAATATTGTTGCGTCGTTTCTGGTCCAATTATTAAATTAACATTTCGAGGTGGGAAAACTTTTCAAAAAGCTTTTGACTATGAGATTATATTGGTGTTGTAGACACCATTCCGCTGGTTCATTTGTCAAATAACAAATTATCGATTTCACCTTTTGCAAATAAATTTGAAAGCATATATGTAGTTAAAACTATCCACTCCCACAATGTACAGCAAATCTTAATATATCTATCCCAAAAATAGTCCTGAAAGAAGACAGAGACTTGATCCGATGGATAGTCTTAAGCAGCAAATAGTTCAACACATTTATCACAATACATGCATAAATGAGAAGAAATTACACGAGTAGAGGTCACTTTCAGATTTTTGGACAACCACTGTTCACTGCCGTACTAGGACCAAAATACAAATGAAAATGGCTGCTCTCTATTTGAGGGTAATGATTATGGGATAAACTTTTCAAAGTTCTCACTGAACCAATGCATGCATAAATTCAAAACATCAAAATTTATTTTAGTGTCAAACAAGCCTTTCCAGTTGACCACTGATGTGGCAAAATATTCAAAAGAACACTGTGGGGGGAAATGCAGTGAATTTGATACCACAGATATAATTAACCATAAAATTCTTAGATTCTGAGCCTTTTGATTTTGATTTTTAATAGTCTAGTTTCACCATTGGTTCAAGCCAATTTTTACATTACTGCAAATGAGCACGAGAAATAAGAGGTATTCTATTATCACAAGCCCATCCATGCTGTATGAGTTCAAATGACCTAACTGAAGCTCTTCTTTAAAATTTTCACAAAGTTTTCTTTTCAAAAAACCTAAAAATAAAAAAACAAAAAATAATCATGAACTCCACAATTTTGACACCAAACATATAGTCGCCTTGATAATTAGTAAAACAAATTTAATAACCACAAACAGTTTCAAAATCAAGAAAGCACAAAACGTGAAATCTCAAATGTAACTTTATGAAAAAAAATTCTCACACTTTCATATGTTGGGCCATACCTGTATCCTGTGTGAAACAGTGAAAATGGAATTTTAACCAACAAAGTGCAGCACAAACCACCAATAATCCAATGTCCAAAAGGGAACCACTGAATAAGTTATTGGTCCATAAGATACTGAAATACAACAGATGCACAAAGACGGGTGCCTACATAACTCAACAACCATTTTCAAGCTTAAGATGTATATACAATTTAATCCGTGAGTAAAGCTTCTGTTAGTATGATCATAGGATGTCAGTCTCAGGCATCTTTTCCTTCACAGAAGCATAAATTGCGCATGCCAACTTTAGTTCTATATAACTGGGAAATGAAGAAGCTACACACAAATAAGGACAACCAGACTTTAGATTGTTGGGAAAAATTACTGATTTATGTGTAGATATTTATCAATTATCATTATATAACAGCATAAATATATTTCAACAATAATATAAATATAAATATAAGTAGAGAGAGTTAGAAAAACAAATCTTAGGGAGTTATGTCAAGGATATTGTGATAAACTCATATTGCCTCCCTTTGGTGTGAGTACTTTTAGCACTACTATGCTCTAAAATAAAATTCATATGGCTCACAGCCGATTCTCCATCTATAGATATGACCACAAAGAGACAAAGAACAAACATTTATCCAGTTGCCAAAAGTATAAGAATATAGTATGAAAAAGTAGAAGTGGGCTTATTTTTTTCAATGAAATATCAACTCCTTTTATAGGTGAATATCAACCTCCACAATTAAACTATTAAAATAAAAGTTACAATATAAACGATGATGTTTTTAAATTGTGCTAAAATTGAAAATTAAATAAAAAAATAGAAAATTAAATGGTTTTAATATTGAAAGGTTAAAACTTGAAACTTTATTTTTATGTTACAAAATGAACTACATAATGATAGCATCTGCCTGTGGCCTACAGCAGCACCACAGGGGACTGGATGGGGTGGGTTCTGATATTAGTCAATAGACCTCAAGTTAATGTTGTTTTGCACATAGTACAGAAAAACAAATTTTTTCTTTCTTTCTTAAAACTAACTATCATTATGCTATCCTCTTAATCAAACGTGCAAGCCACTGAATAAATATATCCCAATAGTACATAATTATTTGAGAATCTAGTTGATAAAAAATTTAATACCAAGGTAGTATTTTTTTCCCCCCACAAATTACTATGGGTACTTCTGATGTTGATTTCAATGTTACTTCTGATAGTCATCTCTCTATTTTATATCACTGAACAAATAAGTTTCTTAATGGTTATTGGCTTTGTAAATTTTCACATTAATTGTCCTCAAAATCTTCTTGAAAGACCACACTTTAAAAATTGTGTTTGGATGAAAATAGACCTCTAATTCAGTTCTTCTTAAAAAATCATCTTCATAAAATTCCTAGCAATGCCTCTAAAAAAATTGAACCTTTTAATTATTTTTAACCTTTATGATTAGAAAGATAATTAGAGTTTTGCTCCTTGCTAGTAAGGTCATTAAGTCAAGACTTGTGTATATTTTACATTTAGCACGATTAATGTTTTGATTTGATGTTATTTTATTTCCCAAACTTGTATTTTGCAAGTTTTGGATTTTTCAATACATTGTTAATTTAGAAGCGTTGGCGCTTTACCTGAAAAGCAAAGAAATTTTACAAACATGTAGAAAATAGAAAGATTAACAACTTTTTTGGAAAAATTGACAGTATAAGTTTAACAATACTATTTGATAACAACGAGCAATAAAACAATATTCAATCAGAATTTTATGATGAAACATTCCATTTTTAGTATGGCAACATTTCATCGCCTTTTACTTTTGCCATAGGGCTAAGGCTCCTCGCCTTATGACAGCATTTTCTCCTAATTTTTTGAGGGTGATTGCCACCTTCCTTTACTTGAGTATCTTGTAGACTATTGTATCAATCAAGAAATCATCCTTCAAGTTACTTGGTGTTTTCTCTTCCTCAAGTCCTTCCTACTCCCACTGGTATTTTTGAAATAGTTGGTGCTCTCCATGGCTGGTTGAGGTGTGGATTCACAAGCTGCCAAGAAAAAGAATTTCAAAAACCTAAAATTGATGAGATACAAAATACAAACTCAGATTAGTGCAAAAAAAAAAAAAAGGATCATTCTTTTAAACTTACCTCCACGAATAATACTAGACGAAGATTGAATAACTGGAGTCGACGTAGGAGGTAGAACAAGAGTTTGTGATGGAGTTTGCACAGGATCTAACCCATGAGCTGGCTCCTGAGTTTGTGAAAATGCTGAGCATAAATCAAAATCCTGCATTAGCATCTCACAAAAGTTTGTACAAAATGTTTTCACCATACTCTAAATAAAGAGAAAAAGAAACTCCTACTGATGATGCTAGTAGAGAAGAGAGTAACAAATGATAAAAGACTGGATTTGCCAAATGCCCAAACTTAACGCAGGCATATGTAGAGAAAATCGTGCAAGAGATGATCTAGTGATAGAATTTAGCCTCTATAACAAAGAAAGCTAAGAGAAACTATGCAGAAGTTGTGCAAACACAGAAGCTAGCGCAATCTCTCAAAAACATTGATATCTCAGCTCCATGTCCATTTATCGTGAAATTCGAACATGTTCACAACTCATTGTTTTTCAACCAATCAAACTGATATAAGTTAGCGTATAGAACCACCCCAACGACGAACAAGGCAGGTCACTACACATCGACGTGAAGCCATTGACCCCTCGGGGGCGCTCTACCTTTACCCGAGGCCATCGACCCCTTGAGGGGCGCTCTACCTCTATGCGAAACCATCGACCCCCCGGGGCGCTCTACCTTTACGCGAGGCCATCTACTCTCCAGGAGCGCTCTACCTCTACGCGAGACCATAGACCCCTCGGGGGCACTTTACCTTTACGCGAGGTCATCTACTCCCCGGAAGTAACTTATGTGGCCACCCCAACACTTAGTCAAAAAACTTAGGTAAATTGACTAAGCTCCATGGTGGTTATTATGGGCACAACCTTTAGGCGAGAAGTTAGAGATCCCCCAGGAGAATGTGGGTTAGTGGGAAAGCCAACGTGGGACACGTGGCACATAATTGCTCGACACTCACCCGGCTTCCAGCACCTATAAATACCCCTGAAGACGACACAAGTAAGGGAATTTTTGGACATTTTCTAGCTATCTGAATTCCATCCTTATTTCTCCTGAAGCATATACTGATTCTCACACCAGAGGTAAAACGGGGGAGAAAGCCCCGCCCTTACTTTTTAGGTTATACATGTTTGCCGGAGTAGCAGGAACGCCACTGACCACCAGGTAGATTAAGAGGTATTATTTTACAACCATTTCATTGGCGCCATCTGTGGAAAGTTTCTTCCATTGAACACCAAAGCCATGTCAAGAAGACAAACAAGAAGTGACACGCGCTTGAGAGTAGCAACGGCGGAGACGGAGTTGGAATCAGTCGCTAGGGGCCCCAACCCGCCAATGTCATTGCAGTATGTGACACAAAGCCAGTTCAGCACCCTGGAGACCCAGCTGGCGGCTATGATGACCCTTTTGCAGAGTAAAACGCGGGGAGCCACCCTCCCGCCTCCCAGGAGGCGCACATAGAAATCCCGACTGTCATCCAACTGGTAACTGTAGGCTCGGGGGCTCTAGGGGTTACGATCTTGCAGCCTAACCCACCCATGGCGGATCTGGAATGGAAGATGGAGGAGATTATGACACAAAAAATAGATTATACAATATCAAAGAGAAAGGATAAGCGTAGGCAGATGGTTTTAGAAGAGGACCCATTCGCTCTTGAAATTATGGCAATCCCCTTGCCTAAGGGCTTCAAGCAGCCTATGATAGAAGCTTATGACAGGGTTAGAGACCTACTTGACCATCTTCGGACCTTCGTTGATTTAATGAGGCTCTATGCAATACCCGATGCAGTCATGTGTCGATCTTTTTCCCCGACCCTCAGGCAAGAAGCCAAAAATTGGGTGGCGACACTTGCCCCCGATCTATCCGAATGTTTGATAAACTTTTCAGAAGTTTTGTGGCCTAATTCCTAAGTAGTAAAAGAAAGAGGAAGATGGCCATCGGGCTGATGCAGGTGGTCCAGGAGAAGGATGAGTCTCTGCAAGAGTATCTGGCCAGATTCAGCCAAGCGACCCTTGGAATAGAGGATCTTCAGATGTCAGCAGTGGTAACTGCGTTGATGAACGGAACCCGAAATCGAGCCTTCAAAATTTCACTTTCCAGGAATCCCTAGAGTCAATGTACAACCTATTGAAAAAGGGAGACAAGTATGTTGATACTGAAGAAGCAGAGAAGGTCAGAAAACATCTCAGAGAGGGATGGGAAATGGAAAGTCACAAGTGAAAGATGGGAGACGAGCTGAGATCTGCCAACAAAAATAAACCAAGGAGTGAGCAGACGGTAAGGGAACTATCCAAGATCGGCAAGTCAGGCAAAAACGGGAGGAGCCCAGGACGTTCACCCCTTTAAACACCCCGCGTGTGAAGTTATTGATGGAGATACGAGATATGAAGGAGCTTGAATGGCTAAGGCCCATGGCAACGCCACCCGGTAAGAGAAACTAAGGTAGATACTGTCATTTCCATAAGGATCACGGGCACAATATGGAAGAGTGCCTGCAGCTGAAAGAGGAGATCAAGCGCCTCTTGAGACTAGGACTCTTTGGAAAATATGTGAAGGACAATCGGGGTAAACAAAAAGTGGAGGACTACCCCCCGCCTAGGGCGAGAGTGATGAAAGTGATTGCAGGGGGGTTAGCAGGAGGCAGAGATTCAAACTTGGCAAGGAAAAGCTAGCGCATTCTCTTGGGATCTGTTTCATCCAAAGGAAAGCAAGGTTTAGTCAGAATATCACTTTTGGCGAGGAGGATTTGGTAGGTTAGCACACCCCCATGATGATGCCTTGGTGATAGTAGGCGACATAGCTGATTTTGATGTCAAGAGGGTGCTGGTTGATGGGGGGAAGCGCTACAAATGTACTTACATGGGATGCTTGTTTGGGCTTAAAGATCCCCCGTGACAAGTTGAAAGTCGTAACCACCCCACTACAGGGCTGTGGAGGGGCCACAATAATTTCGGAAGGGACCGTAGAGCTCCCTGTCATGCTCGGCACATATCCGATCGCTATGGTAATTATGGCAAGCTTCTTAGTTGTAAAAACTCCCATGGCATATCATGTGATCTAAGGTCGGCCATTGCTGAACGCAACTGGAGCCATCCCCTCGACCTATCACCAGGTCATGAAATTCCCAACCAGCAGAGGAGTCGGGCGTGTTCGAGGAGACCAGCAAGCATCCAGGAAATGTTATGTCGACGGTATATCAATGAAGAGAGCACCATCGATCATGATGTTGGAGGATGAACCTCCGAAGGGAGGACGAATATTTAGCATTTGAGCCGGTTTGGAATCTAATGAAAAAGGAAAGTTGGTAAGGTGCCTGGCAGATAACCTAGATATCTTCGCATGGAGCCCGAACGACATTATTGGGATCAACCCAGTCATCGCTCAACATATCCTTGACGTCCTCCCCAGAGCTAAACTAGTAAAATAGAAAAAGAGGAACCTCGTCCTCGAAAGGCAGGAAGTGGCAAAAGCAGAGGCGGAAAAGCTACTACAAGTTGGTTTTATTCGGGAGGTGTAGTACCCTGAGTGGTTAGCCAACGTCGTGTTAGTGAAGAAGTCAAACGGAAAATGGCACATGTGTGTAGATTACACCGGGCTTAACAAAGCATGCCCAAAGGACTCATACCCACTCCCTGAATAGACCACCTGGTTGACGCCACGTCAGGTCATGAAAGACTTAGTTTCCTGGATGCATTTTTTGGGAACCATCAAATCTCTATGGCTGAGCCCGACTAGGAAAAGCCACCATTTATCACAGATTTCGGGACATATTGTTACATGGCCATGCCGTTCGGCCTAAAAAATGCAAGAGCCACCTATCAAAGGATGGTGAATAGAGTCTTTCGGGAGCTGATTGAAAATGTCATAGATGCCTATGTCGACGACATGGTAGTGAAAAGTGTCAAGACAATCGATCATGTGGCTTGTCTACAGAAGGTATTTGATGTGGTCCGACACAATAACTTGAAGTTCAACCCGGAGAAGTGTGTCTTCGGTATTGCCAGCGGGAAGTTCCTAGGCTTCATGATCACCCAAAGAAGAATTAAGGTAAACCCTAACAAAATATAGGCGATACTAGAAATGAAGAGCCCCACTAGTAAGAAGGAGGTTCAGCGACTGACAGGGTGCGTGGCGACCCTCAATTGCTTCATAAGTCGGGCGACGGACAAGTGCTACCACTTCTTTAAAGCCATAGGGGCCTCCACTAATTTTGAGTAGACTCAAGAGTTCAAAGAATCACTGGAATCCTTAAAAAAGTCACTACAGCGGCCTCCAATTCTGACCAACCTATGCTCGGGTGATGTACTATGTCTCTACCTTGTGGCATCACCACGGGCAGTTAGCGCCGTTCTTGTGAAAGAACTCCCAAAGGCACAAAAATCAATCTACTACGTCAGTCAGGTCCTTAAAGGCACAGAGACAAGGTACAGTCTGGCCGAACAGCTGGTGCTCGTGTTGATTGTTGCAGCAAGGAAGCCTAGACCTTACTTTCAATCCCATGCAGTGCAAGTAATAACTGACCAACCTATCAAGCAGATCCTACATCGACCGAAAATCTTCGGGAGATTACAGAAATGGGCGATCGAAATAAATGAGTTTAACATTGAATTTAGGCCCACAACAGCCATCAAAGCACAGGCTCTGGCAGACTTCATTATCGAGCTCACCACCCCGATAGAGCCCCCAAAAGGGCAGTAGGCAGATGAAAAATCTTTGTAGACCGTTCCTCGAATACAGAGGGATCAGGAGCAGGAATCATAATAATCGGACCAGACTCTGAAGAATTGGAATACTCGCTGTGCTTTGAGTTCCTTGCTACCAATAACGACGTCGAATATGAGGCAGTCATCACAGGCTTAGGTTTGGCAACAAGGCTGGGAGTGGCTTCAGTAGAGGTATGTAGTGACTCAAAGCTAATAGTAGGGCAGGTATCAGGAGAGTACGAAGTAAAGGATGGGAGGATGGCAGGATACCTAATTAAAGTAAGGGATTTGCAAAGAGGGTTCGCAAGCTTTAAGATGGTGAAGGTCTCACGAAGAGATAATGAGCGCGCAGATGTACTAGCAAAGCTCGCATAAGCCAACCTAAAAAAGTTGCCTCGGACAGTGAGTGTGCAAGTCCTACAACAACCCAGCATTCAGTGCTGGGCCGAGGTGAAGAATATTGAACACGAGGAAAGTTGGATGGATCCGATAATTAAATATCTAGCAGAAGATATGGTGCCGAAAGACCCCCTAGAGGCGAGGAGATTGAAAGCTCGAGCAACTTCATTTACCATCATCGATGGACAACTCTACAATCAGGGTTTTACCTTGCCATATCTGAAATACATACGCCCGTCGAAGCCAAATAGATACTGTTTGAGGTACATGCCGGGACCTGTGGTAACCACCAGGGGACAACTACCTTTTCCTTCAAAATTCTACGTCAGGGATACTATTGGCCAACTATGAAAGAGGATGCCAAAGAGTTGGTGTGAAAATGTGACACATGCCAGAGTTATGGGAATTTGAATCCAGGCTTGGCCATAAGAAAGTAGTGTACACATACCATCTAATGACATTTGTGGGAAAAGTTTTCCTTCAAGAAAATCTTTCGTTGGGAACATGCATTCCCATCACAAGTTTTTCTTGATCCACCTTTTCACGAAGTGCATAGCCCCAGGAACACTAGGCCTTTTATCCAATGAATATACCTATACACAATGAACTACGTCCTTGTTGCATTTTCTCTTGGAGAGATGTTTGGGAACCTACTTGTTTTCCTTCCCTAAGAATGTGAGATTGCCTAGCTTTTGAAAAAGGAACTTAACTTCCATATCCTGAATCTTCTTTCCAAGTGAGGAGCACATTGACTAGAGCAATAACCACAGGTTGGCAGTTTGGAAATAATTTTCCAAGAAAAAAATATCCAAATACTTCCATCTAACTTTTCTACAAAAACTCAAAGCCTTCTCTGAGAACAAATTTAATGTTCCAAACTTTTCCTTGAGCTTTTCTGCTGTTACCTGTCAAATTATCCACTTAGGCCATCTCCAATGTATGACCCAAAACACCAAAATGCACCATTTTTTGGTGCCAAACAACTCCAATGCAACACAATACCAATTTGCACCATTTTGGTGCAAAGTGTACAAAGTCGTTTTTATATTTTCTTTTCATTTCCCAAATAAATTGATTAAGGGTAGTTGTGTTATTTGTGCTATATATTTTTTAATACAATAAATTATTATTATTATTTGCATTTAAAAAATTTAAGTGTAAAAAATAATTATTAATCAATTAATTAAAAAAGAAAAAAAATTTAAAATATAACAAATCCGATTATTTGCACTTCAAAATGCATTAATCGATTAATTGTGGGATGAACATATAAATTCCAAGAAGTAAATTGCAATAATATTTTGACTTCGTAATATCGTAATATCCTAATTTGAAATGCATTGCACAATTTTTTAATGGCATGACTTAATATTTTCATTGTTGCAGTATTTTTATTAATTGTACTATTTTTTAATATTTATTAATGAATTTAATCTTTTCCGTAACTTAACGTAATTATTTATTTAGTAATTTATGTATTTATAAAATAATTAAATAAATAATATTTCAGACAAATAAATTATTAAGAATAAAAAATGGAAGAAAATGGTTAAATTCTGTTCATTTGGTGTAATGGTTGGAGATGAATTTTAGATTGGTGCAAAATTTGGTGCAAGGCTCGAGATAGTCTTATGATACTAAATGAAGTCCATCAAACATATATAAGTGCTTTTTGTCAGACTATATTTTCTTGGTACGAAAGCTGCTCGCCAGCAATTACATGTTTAACAAAGTAATTACTTTTCTTAATTAAATAGTATTAGGAACACGGTTTTATGCTTGTTTAAATATTGACGAAAAGAGTCTTTGGACTTATCTTGATGCCTTCCAAAAATTCTAAGATCCAATTTCAATTTTCGAATCAACAAGTCTACTGAACACATTTTTTCATTGTGTTTCACTACGTCGTTCTAAATTGTTGGGAAAAATTGGTGATTTGTGTATAGATATTTATCAATTATCACAACAATAATATAAACATAAACATAAGTAGAGAGTTAGAAAAACAAGTTTTAGGGAGTCATGTCAAGAATGCTATCCTAAAGTCTTGTTGCCTCTCATTCGTGCAAGTACTTTTGGCACTACACAACATAAGTTAAAACTTATATGATTCACATTTGATTCTCCTTCCGAGTACGACCACAAAGACATAAAGAACAAGCCTTTATCGAATTATCAAAAGTATAAGGATATAGTATGGAAATGTAGAAAATATAATCTTTCAACTTATTTTTTTCTAGTTTTATTTTTGAATGAAATATCGCTTCCTTTTATAGGTGAATATCAACCCCCACAATTAAACTATTAAAATATAAGTTACAATATGAATTATGATATTTTTTATTTTGTGTTAAATTGAAAATTAAATCAAAAAACAGAAAATTAAATGGTTTTAATATTGAAGGGTTGAAACTTTATTTTTATGTCGCAACAATCCCTCACAAGTTTTAAACTCTCAAAACACACGTGCGCACACACATATATATTGGCAATGTTATACTGTAAATTAGGTGTAAGTGTCTTTTGGACTTGAATCTTGCATAGTGATAACAATTTCTATTTGAGAGAGCCATAACGGACTAAACCTTAAATTAGATCATTTTGGCCAAACTTCAATTGCCCCACACACAGTATCATTTAGGCTCTCATTCATAGCAGATAACGCTTTTAATGGCCATTTTCTCTAATCTTGATTCTAGTAAGAGTTTTTAGAGAGTAATCAAATTCCATAGCCTCAACCTTATGGCAACTTTTACATAGATAAGTCTTCCAAGGATGCGTGCATTCCACACCTCACGAGAATTCTCGCTTTAATACTCATTCAGGGTTAAACCCTTTCTGAAGTCACATTATTATTAGCATTATAAGGGATGAGTACAAATAATATAATGCAATTACAAGTTCGGGTTGTTTCTACTACATTAAACCTTGTTCATGGAATCTCCTATTACAAATGTTGGGTTCCCTAAGTTGACTCCCTTATGGGCTTATGCCCATCCCCTGGATGATTTACACATGTCCATCTCAAACTAAAATTTATTTCTTTCCCTCTTACACAATAATATGGTACCATCAGTTTTCAAAGATCTTATTCTTCTCTTGCACATTTGCATGTCTACAAAGTTACCGAATAACTTTTTCAAAATGTCAATATCACACTTAATTATAATAAAATAACTTCATCAATTCTCTTATGTTGAATTCTAGTAACATGTTTGAGTAGATACATCCAATGTAACTCTAATATTTCACATGCAATCTTCAATTTCATTTTTGACACTTTTCGAATGTCAAATTTACAATATAATTTTATATATATTTAAAATTTTTAAATACCCCCACATTTTCAAAGATATCAAACTTGACATGATTAAGTATATGATCTCTATTGATGTTGACATAGAGGCCATCTTTCTTGACCCCTTCGATGGCAAGGAGTGCTCCTTTACTCACCTGCATGAACCATTAATATTGTTTTCAGATCCTGTTTATTGACGTTGTTATCTAAAATCAAATTTTCAAGTATGTGTCAACAAAAGGAAAGAAACTTGTAGGAACAAGTAGAATGGAGTCCAGGAACAAATCAAATATATATGCTAGCATCTTGTTTTACAAATATATGATGTAGTAAATTTCAGATAATAGTTGGCAATTTCAACGTCACTCAACTCCCTTTTGTTCAAAATGGGTCATCCAACTATAATTTTGTTTTTTTTTTAAAGTTTATCATCTCGTTAAGTCTATGTTACAACAATTAACAGGAATGTGACATGTCACATTATCAGATATTTAATAATTAACCTACTACTGAAGTCCAACAGTCAAAATCAAAACATTAATTCCCAGAAAATACATATTAGAAATTATATATGTTTTGAAATCAAACTAGTATTTACAATTTTGCAACTCCAAAATAAAAATCTAATAAACCTGAAAATAATTAAATCCCAAATAATTAGAAATATGACGAAAATTAAAAGCTTTTGAAATTTACAACAATACTATTGTTGTGTCATTTCCGGTCCAATTATTAAATTAACATTTCGAGGTGGGAAAACTTTTCAAAAAGCTTTTGACTATGAGAATATATTGGTGTTGTAGACACCATTCCGCTGGTTCATTTGTCAAATAACAAATTATCGATTTCACCTTTTGCAAATAAATTTGAAAGCATATATGTAGTTAAAACTATCTACTCCCACAATGTACAGCAAATCTTAATATATCTATCCCAAAAATAGTCCTGAAAGAAGACAGAGACTTGATCCGATGGATAGTCTTAAGCAGCAAATAGCTCAACACATTTATCACAATACATACATATATAAGAAGAAATTATACAAGTAGAGGTCACTTTCAAATTTTTGGACAACCACTGTTCAATGCCATACTAGGACCAAAATACAAATGAAAATGGCAGCTCTCTATTTGAGGGTAATGATTATGGGATAAACTTTTCAAAGTTCTCACTGAACCAATGCATGCATAAATTCAAAACATCAAAGTTTATTTTAGTGTCTAACAAGCCTTTCCAGTTGACCACTGATGTGGCAAAATATCCAAAAGAACACTGTGGGGGAAATGCAGTGAATTTGATACCACGGATATAATTAACCATAAAATTCTTAGATTCTGAACCTTTTGATTTTGATTTTTAATAGTCTAGTTTCACCATTGGTTCAAGCCAATTTTTACATTACTGCAAATGAGCACTAGAAATAAGAGGTATTCTATTATCACAAGCCCATCCATGCTGTATGAGTTCAAATGACCTAACTGAAGCTCTTCTTTAAAATTTTCACTAAGTTTTCTTTCAAAAAACCTAAAAATAAAAAACAAAAAATAATCATGAACTCCACAATTTTGACACCAAACATATAGTCGCCTTGATAATTAGTAAAACAAATTTAATAACCACAAATAGTTTCAAAATCAAGAAAGCACAAAACGTGAAATCTCAAATGTACTTTTGTGAAAAAAAAATTCTCACACTTTCATATGTTGGGCCATACCTGTATCCTGTGTGAAACAGTGAAAATGGAATTTTAACCAACAAAGTGCAGCACAAACCACCAATAATCCAATGTCCAAAAGGGAACCACTGAATAAGTTATTGGTCCATAAGATACTGAAATGCAACAGATGCACAAAGACGGGTGCCTACATAACTCAACAACCATTTTCAAGCTTAAGATGTATATACAATTTAATCCGTGAGAAAAGCTTCTGTTAGTATGATCATAGGATGTCAGTCTCAGGCATCTTTTCCTTCACAGAAGCATAAATTGCACATGCCAACTGTAGTTCTATATAACTGGGAAATGAAGAAGCTACACACAAATAAGGACAACACGACTTTAGATTGTTGGGAAAAATTACTGATTTATGTGTAGATATTTATCAATTATCATTATATAACAGCATAAATATATTTCAACAATAATATAAATATAAATATAAGTAGAGAGAGTTAGAAAAACAAATTTTAGTGAGTCATGTCAAGGATATTGTTATAAACTCATATTGCCTCCCTTTGGTGTGAGTACTTTTAGCACTACTATGCTCTAAAATAAAATTCATATGGCTTACAGCCGATTCTCCATCTATAAATATGACCACAAAGAGATAAAGAAAAAACCTTTATTTAGTTGCCAAAAGTATAAGAATATAGTATGAAAAAGTAGAAGTATCATCCTTCAACTTATTTTTTTCAATGAAATATCAACTCCTTTTATAGGTGAATATCAACCTCCACAATTAAACTATTAAAATATAAGTTACAATATGAACTATGATGTTTTTAAATTGTGCTAAAATTGAAAATTAAATGGTTTTAATATTGAAAGGTTAAAACTTGAAACTTTATTTTAATGTAACAAAATAAACTACATAGTGATAGCATCTGCGTGTGGCCTACAGCAGCACCACAGGGGACTGGATGGGGTGAGTTCTGATATCAGTCAATAGACCTCAAGTTAATGTTGTTTTGCACATAGTACAGAAAAACAAATTTTTTCTTTCTTTCTTAAAACTAAATATCATTATACTATCCTCTTAATCAAATATGCAAGCCACTGAATAAATATATCCCAATAGTACATAATTATTTAAGAATCTAGTTGATAAAAAATTTAATACCAAGGTAGTATTTTTTTCCCCCACAAATTACTATGGGTACTTCTGATGTTGATTTCAATGTTACTTCTGATAGTCATCTCTCTATTTTATATCACTGAACAAATAAGTTTCTTAATGGTTATTGGCTTTGTATCTGAAATTTTCACATTAACTGTCCTCAAAATCTTCTTGAAAGACCACACTTTAAAAATTGTGTTTGGATGAAAATAGACCTCTAATTCAGTTCTTCTTAAAAAATCATCTTCATAAAATTCCTAGCAACGCCTCTAAAAAAATTGAACCTTTTAATTATTTTTAACCTTTATGATTAGAAAGATAATTAGAGTTTTGCTCCTTGCTAGTAAGGTCATTAAGTCCAGACTTGTGTATATTTTACATTTAGCACGATTAATGTTTTAATTTGATGTTATTTTATTTCCCAAACTTGTATTTTGCAAGTTTTGGATTTTTCAATACATTGTTAATTTAGAAGCGTTGGTGCTTTGCCTGAAAAGCAAAGAAATTTTACAAACATGTAGAAAATAGAAAGATTAACAACTTTTTTGGAAAAATTGACAGTATAAGTTTAACAATACTATTTGATAGCAACTAGCAACAAAACAATATTCAGTCAGAATTTTATGATGAAACATTCCATTGTTAGTATGGCAACATTTCATTGCCTTTTACTTTTGCCATAGGGCCAAGGCTCCTCGCCTTATGACAGCATTTTCTCCTAATTTTTTGAGGGTGATTGCCACCTTCCTTTACTTGAGTATCTTGTGGACTATTGTATCAATCAAGAAATCATCCTTCAAGTTACTTGGTGTTTTCTCTTCCTCAAGTCCTTCCTACTCCCACTGGTATTTTTGAAATAGTTGGTGCTCTCCATGGCTGGTTGAGGTGTGGATTCACAAGCTGCCAAGAAAAAGAATTTCAAAAACCTAAAATTGATGAGATAGAAAATACAAACTCAGATTAGTGCCAAAAAAAAAAGGATCATTCTTTTAAACTTACCTCCACGAATAATACTAGACGAAGATTGAATAACTGGAGTTGGCGTAGGAGGTAGAACAAGAGTTTGTGATGGAGTTTGCACAAGATCTGACCCATGAGCTGGCTCATGAGTTTGTGAAAATGCTGAGCATAAATCAAAATCCTGCATTAGCATCTCACAAAAGTTTGTACAAAATGTTTTCACCATACTCTAAATAAAGAGAAAAAGAAACTCCTACTACTGATGATGCTAGTAGAGAAGAGAGTAACAAATGACAAAAGACTGGATTTGCCAAATTGCCCAAAGTTAATGCAGGCATATGCAGAGAAAATCGTGCAAGAGATGAGCTAGTGACAGAATTTAGCCTCTATAACAAAGAAAGCTAAGAGAAACTATGCAGAAGTTGTGCAAACACAGAAGCTAGTGCAATCTCTCAAAAACACTGATATCTCAGCTCCATGTCCATTTATCGTGAAATTCGAACATGTTCACAACTCATTGTTTTTCAACCAATCAAACTGATATAAGTTAGCCTATAGAACCACCCCTAACGACGAACAAGGCGGTTCACTACATGTCGACGTGAAGCCATCGACCCCCCGGGGGCGCTCTACCTTTACCCGAGGCCATCGACCCCCCGGGGGACGCTCTACCTCTACCCGAAACCATCGACCCCTCGGGGTGCTCTATCTTTACGCGAGGCCATCTACTCCCCAGGAGCGCTCTACCTCTACACGAGACCATAGACCCCCCGAGGGCGCTCTACCTTTACGTGAGGTTATCTACTCCTCGGAGGTGACTTATGTGGCCATCCCAACACTTAGTCAAAAATCTCAGGTAAATTGACAAAGCCCCATGGAGATTATTATGGGCACAACCTTTAGGTGAGAAGTTAGAGATCCTCCAGGAGAATGTGGGTTAGTGGGGAAGCCAACGTGGGACACGTGGCACACAATCGCCCAGCACTCACCCGACTTCCAGCACCTATAAATACCCCCGAAGACTACACAAGTAAGGGGATTTTTGGACATTTTCTAGCTATCTGAATTCCATCCTTATTTCTCCTGACGTATATATTGATTCTCACGTTAGAGGTAAAATGGGGGAGAAAGCCCCGTCCTTACTTTTCAGGTTATACACGTTTGCCGGAGTAGCAGGAACGCCACTGACCACCAGGTAGATTAAGAGGTATTATTTTACCACCATTTCATTGGTGCCGTCTGTGGGAAGTTTTTTCCATTGAACACCAAAGCCATGTCAAGAAGACAAACAAGAAGTGACACGCGTTTGAGAGCAGCAACGACAGAGACGGAGTCGAAATCAGTCGCTAGGGGCCCCAACCCGCCACTGTTGTCGCAGTATGTGACACAAAGCCAGTTTAGCACCCTGGAGACCCAGCTGGCGGCTATGATGACCCTCTTGCAAAGTCAAACGCGGGGAGCCACCCTCCCGTCCCCCAGGAGGCACACATAGAAATCTCACCTGTCATCCAATCGGTAACTGTAGGCTTGAGGGCTCTAGTTGTTACGGTCCTGTAGCCTAACCCACCCATGGCGGATTTGGAACGGAGGATAGAGGAGATTATGACACAAAAAATAGATGATGCAATATCAAAGAGAAAGGATAAGCATAGGCAGATGGTCTTAGAAGAGGACCCATTCGCTCTTGAAATTATGGCGGTCCCCTTGCCTAAGGGCTTCAAGCAGCCTATGATAGAAGCTTACGACGGGGTCATAGACCCACTTGACCATCTTAGGACCTTCGTTGATTTAATGAGGCTCTATGCAACACCTGATGCAATCATGTGTCGATCTTTTTCCCCGACCCTCAGGAAAGAAGCCAGAGACTGGGTGGCGACACTTGCCCCCGATCTATCTGAATGTTTGATGAGCTTTTTAGAAGCTTTGTGGCCTACTTCCTCAGTAGTAAAAGAAAGAGGAAGATGGCCATCGGGCTGATCCAGGTGGTCCAGGAGAAGGACGAGTCTCTGCAAGAGTATCTGGCCAGATTCAGCCGAGCGACCCTTGGAATAGAGGATCTTCAGATGTCAGCAGTGGTGACTGCGTTGATGAACAGAACCCGAAATCGAGCCTTCAAAATGTCACTTTCCAGGAATCCCTAGAGTCAATGCATGACCTATTAAAAAAGGGAGACAAGTATGTTGATATTGAAGAAGCGGAGAAGGTCACAAAACATCTCAGAGAGGGATGGGAAATGGAAAGTCATAAGCAAAAGGTGGGAGACGAGCTGAGATCTGCCAACAAAAATAAACTAGGAGTGAGCAGACGGGTAAGGAAACTATCCAAGACTGGCAAGTCAGGCAAAAACCGGAGGAGCCCAGGACGTTCACCCCTTTAAACACCCCGCGTGCGAAGTTATTGATGGAGATACGAGATATGAAGGAGCTTGAATGGCTAAGGCCCATGGCAACGCCACCCGACAAGAGAAACCAAGGCAGATACTGTCATTTCCACAAGGATCGCGGGCACAATACGAAAGAGTGCCTCCGGCTGAAAGAGGAGATCAAGCGTCTCCTGAGACTAGGGTTCTTTGGAAAATATGTGAAGGATAACCGGGGTAAACAAAAAGTGGAGGACTACTCCTCGCCTAGGGTGGGAGTGATAAAAGTGATTGCATGGGGGTTAGCAGGAGACGGAGATTCAAACTTGGTAAGGAAAAGCTACGCGCATTCTCTTGGGATCTGTTCCATCCAAAGGAAAGCAAGGTTTAGTTAGAACATCACTTTTGGCGAGGAGGATTTGGTAGGTTAGCACACCCCCATGACAATGCCTTGGTGATAGTAGGCGACATAGCTGATTTTGATGTCAAGAGGGTGCTGGTTGATGGGGAAAGTGCTGCAAATGTACTTACATGGGATGCTTGTTTGGGCTTAAAGATCCCCCTGACAAGTTGAAAGTCGTAACCACCTCACTACAGGGCTTTGGAGGGGCCAAGGTAATTTCGGAAGGGACCGTAGAGCTCCCTGTCACGCTCGGCACATATCCGACCGCTATGGTAATTATGGCAAGCTTCTTAGTTGTACAAACTCCCATGGCATATCATGTGATCTAAGGTCGGCCATTGCTGAACACAACTGGATCCATCCCCTCGACCTATCACCAGGTCATGAAATTCCCAACCAGCAGAGGAGTCGGGCGTGTGCGAGGAGACCAGCAAGCATCCAAGAAATGTTATGTCGACAGTATATCAGTGAAGAGAGCACCATCGATCATGATGTTGGAGGTTGAACCTCCGAAGGGGCGGATCGAACCACTTGACATGATTGAAAGGATCTCTGTATTAGAAGGACGAAAATTTAGCATCGGGGCCGGTTTGGAATCTAATGAAAAAGGAAAGTTGGTAAGGTGCCTGGTAGATTACCTAGATGTTCTCGCGTGGAGCCCAAACGATTACTGGGATCAGCCCAACCATCGCTCAAAATCGCCTCAACGTCCTCCCCGGAGCTAAACTAGTAAAATAAAAAAAGAGGAACCTCGCCCTCGAAAGGCAGGAAGTGGCAAAAGCGGAGGCGGAAAAGCTACTACAAGTTGGTTTTATTCGAGAGGTGCAGTACCCTGAGTGGTTAGCCAATGTCGTGTTAGTGAAGAAGTCAAATGGAAAATGGCACATGTGTGTAGATTACACCAGGCTCAACAAAGCATGCCCAAAGGACTCATATCCACTCCCCCGGATAGACCATCTGGTTGACGCCACGTCAGGTCATGAAAGACTTAGTTTCCTGGATGCATTTTTCGGGAACCATCAAATCTCTATGGTTGAGCCCGACCAGGAGAAGACATCATTTATCACAGATTTCGAGACATATTGTTACATGGCCATGCCATTTGGCCTAAAAAATGTAGGAGCCACCTATCAAAGGATGGTGAATAGAGTCCTTCGAGAGCTGATCGACAATATCATAGAACCCTATGTCGACGACATGGTAGTGAAAAGTGTCAAGATAATCGATCATGTGGCTTGTCTACAGAAGGTATTTGATGTGGCCTGACACAGTAACTTGAAGTTCAACTCGGAGAAGTGTGTCTTCGGTACTGCCGACGAAAAGTTCCTAGGCTTCATGATCACCCAAAGAAGAATTAAGGTAAGCCCTGACAAAATATAGGTGATACTAGAAATGAAGAGCCCTAATAGTAAGAAGGAGGTTCAGCGACTGATAGGGTGCGTGGCAACCCTCAATCGCTTCATGAGTCGGGCGATGGACAAGTGCTACCACTTTTTTAAAGCCATAAGGGGCTCCACCAATTTTAAGTAGACTCAAGAGTTCGAAGAATCGCTGGAATCCTTAAAAAAGTCACTACAGCAGCCTCCAATTCTGACCAACCCATGCTCGGGTGATGTACTATGTCTCTACCTTGCGGTGTCACCACGGGCAATTAGCGTCGTTCTTGTGAAGGAACTCCCAAAGGCACAAAAATCAATCTACTACATCAGTCAGGTCCTTAAAGGCGTAGAGACAAGGTACAGTCTGGCCGAACAGCTGGTGCTCGTGTTGATTGTTGCAGTAAGGAAGCTTAGACCTTACTTTCAATCCCATACAATGCAAGTAATGACTGACCAACCTATCAAGCAGATCCTACATCGATCGAAAATCTTCGGGATATTACAGAAATGGGCGATCGAAATAAATGAGTTTGACATTGAATTTAGGCCCACGACGGCCATCAAAGAACAGGCTCTGGCAGACTTCATTACCGAGCTCACCATCCCAATAGAGCCCCCAAAAGGGTAGAAGGTAGATGAAAAATCTTTGTAGACAGTTTCTCGAATATAAAGGGATCAGGAGCAGGAATCATAATAATCGGACCAGACTCCGAAGAATTGGAATACTCGCTGCGCTTTGAGTTCCTTGCTACCAATAATGACGTCGAATATGAGGCAGTCATCACAGGCTTAGGTTTGGCAACAAGGCTAGGAGTGGCTTCAGTGGAGGTATGCAGTGACTCAAAGCTAATAGTAGGGCAGGTATCGGGAGAGTACGAAGCAAAGGATGGGAGGATGGTAGCATACCTAATTAAAGTAAGGGATTTGCAAAGAGGGTTCGCAAGCTTGAAGATAGCGAAGGTCTCGCGAAGAGATAATGAGCGCGTAGATGTACTAGCAAAGCTCGTATCAGCCAACCTAAAAAACTTATCTCGGACAGCGAGTGCGCAAGTCCTACAACAACCCAGCATTCAGTACTGGGCCGAGGTGAAGAATATTGAACACGAGGAAAGTTAGATGGATCCGATAATCAAATATTTAGCAAAAGATATGGTGCCGGAAGACCCCCTAAAGGCGAGGAGATTGAAAGCTCAAGTAGCTTCATTTACCATCATCGATGGAAAACTCTACAAGAGGGGTTTTACCTTGCCATATCTGAAATGCATACGCTCGTCGAAGCCAAAGAGATACTGTTTGAGGTACATGCCGGGACCTGTGGTAACCACCAGAGGGCAACTACCCTTGCCTTCAAAATTCTACGTCAGGGTTGCTATTGGCCAACTATGAAAGAGGATGCCAAAGAGTTGGTGCGAAAATGTGACACATGCCAGCGTTATGGGAATTTGATCCATGTCCCAGCCGAACAGCAGGCAGCCATATTCAGGGTGTACCCATTTTTTTAGTGAGGGATGGACATTCTAGGACCTCTGCCCATGGCCAAAGGGCAGAGGAAGTTTTTGCTAGTCGCCATCGACTACTTCACTAAATGGGTGGAGGCGGAGCCACTGGCAACCATCACGATAGGAAAGATATAAGGCTTTGTCTGGAAAAATATAATATGCCAGTTCGGAATACCAAGGGTATTGGTGACGGATAATGGTAGGCAGTTTGATAATCATAGTTTCAAGACCTTTTGTGCAAGTTATCACATCGATCATAGATTGACATCGGTCACCCACCCTCAATCGAACGGGCAAGCTGAAGTGATAAATCGAGTCATCCTCTGGGATCTGAAGACCAGATTGGAGAAGGAGAAAGGGCTGTGGGCAGATGAGCTGCCTAATGTGCTATAGGCGTATCACACGACTCCACGATAAACTATCGGAAAAACACCATTCAGACTAACCTTTGGAATGGAAGCAGTAGTCCCAGTTGAGATTCTAAGTGAGACTGGTAGGATAAAAATCAAGCAGCTAGATGACACTACGACTAGAGGGGAACTCGACCTGCTTGAGGAGGCAAGGGAGAAGGCGGCGATCAAAATGATGGCCTATAAATGAAGAGCCGTTGGGTACTTCAATCGGAGGGTGAAGCCAAGAATCTTTCAGCTGGGAGACCTCGTTTTAAGGGATGCAGCGGCAGGACACCCCCGGCTAAACTCGGACCAAATTGGGAAGGCCCGTATGAAGTAATCCTCAGCTTGGAGAAGGGAGCTTATAGCCTGAAAGACATGAGAGGAGTCCATGGAACGCAGAGCATCTCAAAAGATATTACCAGTAGACTTCAAGATAGATGCACAGGCTATGTCCTTATAAATACTGTAGAATAGGTTACATTTTTAATTCCCTCCATGTAACGCCTCACAAATGCGCCTTTAGGTACAATTATTTATCGTGTTTAACGAAAGACCTTGGTAGTGGCGGATGATGAGGGCGCTAAAGAAGGGCCAGCCTAGTTAGGACGTCCCGGTGTGCCTACTGAGCTCACGAATCTAAGTATTTTTTATGCTAACAGGCAATCTTAAATCTCCATGCTCATCCCGTGAAGACATGTGATCGACATAGCCCAAGTGGCTAGGTAGAGAGCCTTCAAAAGCCAAAAAAATTGGCTAAGGCCCTTAATTGCCAGACCACCTCCTGAAAATCGATATAGCCCACGTGGCTAGGTAGAGAGCTTTGAAAAGCCAACAAATTGGCTAAGGCCATTAATCGCCAGACCACCACCTGATGGTCGACATAGCGGCTAGGCGGAGAGCCTTACAAAGCCAAAAAATTGGCTAAGACCTTTAATCGCTAGACCACCTCCTGATGATCAACATAGCCCACGTAGTTAGACGGAGAGCCTTGAAAAGCCAAAAAATTGGCTAAGGCCCTTAATTGCCAGACCACCTCCTGATGGTCGACATAGCCTAAGCGACTAGGCGGAGAGCCTTGAAATGCCAAAAAATTGACTAAGGCACTCAATCGTCAGACCACCTCCTGATAGTCGACATAGCCCAAGCTACTAGGCGGAGAGCCTTGAAAAGCTAAAAAATTGGCTAAGGCCCTTAATCGTCAAACTACCTCCTGATGGTCGACATAGCCCACGCGACTAGGCGAAAAACCTTGAAAAGATAAAAAATTGGCTAAGGCCATCGACCATTATAATCAAGCCTAGTGCACGCGGGACTAAATAAATTTACCTATGCTATCAAACAATTGAACATGGGAAATAACACTAGAAAATACAAGTTTCAACATTAATAACCGCTGATAACATAGCATTCATACAAAAAAAAAAAAAACATATGATGTACTCTCATCCACACCCCGAACAAGTCGGGAATGATGCTACAAGTCAATAGAAGGGTGCTCAGTCGATATTTACTCCTTGGTTAGTTTGATGGACTCTACCATCGCCTTTCCTCCGTACGAATGCAAGGCCCTCGTATAATCAGACGATGACTTGTACTACTCCAAAGATACCTCTAAGTCCCTAGTATACTCAGCAGAGCCCTTATACATCTCGACCACTTCCTTCGGAGCACGAGCCAACACATACCACAAATTGTCATTCTCTATCTCTTACTCGTAAGCTCGAGCCTCCGACGCCTCTAAAGATTTCTTCAAGGAAGATATCTTCTTCTTGTAGTGATGAGCCTCTTTCTTTTTTTCTTCTGCAAGATTCTTCAACTGTAAGGCTTGGTGGCAACTCGATTCAGTAAGCATGATTTGAAGGGCCACCACGTAAGAATGAAGAGACAATGTGAGAGTCAAGTAGAAAAACCATGCTTAAAAAATAAAACTCAGCATAAAAGAGAGATAGAATTATAAACATACCCTCTGGAGATAAACCGTCGTAGCCCTCTCGATGTCGTTTACACTGCGTCTTGCAGTCGCCCTGGCCCGAGCGGGTGTCACCAAAGACTTAAGCACCCCCATCTCATGATAGCCCCGGGTGGGAGGAAACCTAAAATTAGGAAGTGAATCCTCGTGCTCCCCCCGTGTGTGACTGAAAGAGCCAGGCCTAGGTATAGGAGCAACCTCGATAGGGTCATTTGAGGACTGGGGAGTCTCTTTTGCTACCTGAGACCTTTCCCCTTGGTCGGCTGTCTTTTTCCTCTTTAAGGGGGCCGGGGATGGCTCAATATTACTTCCATGCCCTTATTCAGGCAGTGAGTCCATGGTCCCCTCCAGGTCAAATTCCATCCCTGTACATGCAAAGTGAGGCTTGTTAGGCTTGCAAAACAAAAGAATATGAAAACATAAAATAAGGAAGGGAGGCTCAAGAGTTTACCGTCAATGGGAGCAAGGTCCTCGTCACCACCCGACAGGGTCTTCAACACCTTGTTAAGGTCAAAATTCATATCTACATACATATGCCAAAACTCATTAGCCCAGAAAAACAACAAGCAAAAACTATGTGCAAGCAAAAAATCACAAAAATTAACGAAACCACCTACCAGTAGGACGACTCATCCCCACTATTAACATGTTCTTCATGGTCAGAACAGATCCTAAGTCAGGTGCAAGGGGGTGCACCAACCAACTCCTAGATTTGAGTTTTTAGAAGAGAAGTAATTTCTACTTGACTATTGAAAAGGCGGACTTGAGGATGCCGCCAGTTGGTATTGAAGGGGAATCGACCTTCGGGAGGCCGGGCAAAGAAGAGCCGGGATTTCCACCTGCTGTTCAAATTCCTAAACTTGGGAAAGAGAAAAGGGATCCTAGTAGTGAAAAAGACAAACACATTGCACTGAGCAAGTTCGTGCATCTCGAAGACGCACCTACAAAGGTCCATAGAAAGTGGAATTCTCCTCTTAATGCAAACATACAAGAAATACAATGCCTTTCTCTACGCACTAGGATTAATTTGACTAGGGGTAAGGTGGAATTTATTGAAAATCGACACCAAGAAGGGATGAATGGGAAATCGGAAACTCCCATCCATAATGCCCTTATATACCGCTACCTCACCCAGATCGGATCCGGGAAGCCTTTTTTTGGGACCTGGGGCTCTATAGACATAATTATCGACCCTATCATACCTAGCGAGACATTTTTCCAACTTAAGTGGGGAGTTGTAGAGACTATAACTTTTTGAAATTTCAAGGGGGACGATCTCGCTAGCCGAATCTCGCCCAACTTCTAAGTTTCGGTTTGCGGACTTGGTGGAGCCAATATGTCTCTTGGGGAAATTTGAAATAAACGCCTGAGAATCAGCTGAAGAGGATAAGCTACCAAACTCACAAGGAAACCCATCGGATGAAAGGAGGGAGGCTGAAGGACTTCAGCTGGTCGTAGGAGCGACCAGCCTCACGAGCGGGAGGCGGGGACCAGCTGGTCGCTTAACTAGCGTGTCGACTAGCTCCATCGGACTGGTCGGCCGGCCAGCCGATCGAATTTTTTTCGACATCGACCGGCCCCTCACCGCTACTTTCGTCGAAAGAAGAAGAAAAAATAATAGTCTTGTACATGATTTTGCAAAAAATGAAGAAGAAAGAGATGAGAGTTACCTTAGAAGAGAGGGGAGACTCAGATGTTGGAAGGAGGAGAAAATGATTCACATGTGAGGGACCACCTCCTTTTTATAAGCAATAAAATTTGAATTCTTTTGGAGGGAAAATTCCCTCCAAGTTAGGGGCCATTGGATGGACGCCAAGTGTGCAGTGAAATAAGCCTCCAACTTTAAATTATACTGCTCGACTTATTTAGGCGAATAAAAAAAAGACCCGGGACAGGGAAATTACTACCCCTTGCCGATTAACATCGACTAGGGGCAGGGGCTAATGATATAAGTTAGCCTACAAAATCACCCCAACGATGAATAAGGCGGGTCACTACACGTCGACGTGAAGCCATCGACCCTCCCGGGGGGCTCTACTTTTACGTGTGACCATCGACCCCTCGGGGGCGCTCTACCTTTACGCGAGGCCATCTACTCACCGGAAGTGACTTATGTGGCCACCCCAACACTTAGTCAAAAATCTTAGGTAAATTGACAAAGCTCCATGGCGGTTATTATGGGCACAACCTTTAGGCGGGAAGTTAGAGATCCCCCAGGAGAACGTGGGTTAGTGGGGAAGCCAACGTGGGACATGTGGCACCACGATCGCCCGGCACTCACCAGGCTTCCAGAACCTTTAAATACCCTCGAATAAGACAAAGGTAAGGGGATTTTTGGATATTTTCTAGCTATCTAAATTTCATCCTTATTTCTCCTGACGCATATACTGATTTTCACGCCGGAGGTAAAACGGGGGAAAAAGCCCCACCCTCACTTTTCAGATTATACACGTTCGTCGGAGTAGCAGAAATGCCACCAGGTAGATTAAGAGGTATTATTCTACCACCATTTCCCAATTAAGATCAAGATTCAACGATTCATATTTGAGGAATCGCGAACTAAATAGTAAAAAATTTTGGTACGGTTTTTTCTTTACTTCGTGGGTTTTTAGCAATACTCCAAGAATTTTATTCTTGAGCTAGTTGTGCTTGGTTAAATTGTTAATATCGTTTTTGGAAATTTCCGTATTTTTTATTCAATGATTTACTAGTGGTATGCCAAGAACTATTGATGATTTTATGAGTCTTTAGTCGTATCTGTAATGCAGCAGAGGATTAAACGTAAGGAGAACATGAAAATATCTATATTTCATGCAAGCTCTCAAATTGAATCTAAATTCATTTAAATCTCAATCTGAATTATGGTATGAAGAAAAATATTCAAAACCAATAGGGGAATTTGCTTGGCATCAAGTCCACCTACACTAAACTTAAGCCTCGGATAATGCAATCCACCTACAATAACTTTCTCCTGCATTGATCTCCTATCTTGTCATTTATAACACAATGGTGCAGATAATGCTAATAGGTGATCTCCTTCAATCATCTACCAATTCCGTTGGTCAGTCACTCTGCAAATACTATGGTATATCTAACAATATAACCGAACACAGAGACAATAAGTGGCTCATGTACATTAGCAATTTTCTTACAATACATATTGATAAATGAAAAAGGCGTCACCATAATGACATAGATTCCAACACATAACCGTTAAACAAGAAGCTTTTTTGATAACCTCCCTCCTGACCACACGCAAAACAATTGTATTGGCGAAGAAAAGAAATTGAAAATGAAAACCAGAAATTTTGGCACCAGTATTTGACGTATTAGCTTCTATAGATGTAGGCATGCTGACTCTGTGACTTCGTGCAATCTTGAAAGCTATGATTGTAAGTCCTGAATAGTTAGCACAGGAGTAAGGTGTTCAATATTTCCTTATCGTTTAATTAGAAGCCAAACTTTCGTACACAGAAGTTTAACCACTTACCAAAATTATTCGGTGACTGCACTTCTGTCTTATTTGAGGCTTATCTGGATAGTTCTCAATGCCCCCTTACTAGATTTCAAAAACCTACTTTCAGATTTATCTAGATTAATTTCTTTAGCATTATTTCACAATCCCATTTTCGTTTTTCTTTCTTTTAAATTAAATAGATCAAGATTTAGAGAATCAAACACCAACAGACATGCAATCTAATTATAAGAATTCTGCTATGTAATAGGTGCAGGGTGTTGAAGCTCAAGCATCAAAATAGAATGGTGGAGAAAGATGAACATAAATACTTAAAGTGGATTTCACTTATGTTGAGTGCCATAACAGTGTTAACACTGGAAAAGCGTGTTGGAAATTAAACTTGATTCATGAATGATGAAAAAAATTAAATTTGATACATGAATTAGTTTATTTAGTATTCATGCATTTATTTAAATCATGTATCCAAATGGTTATTTGTATCATATTGTTCATAGTATGTAGGAATAGTCATTAATTAGTCTATTAAGTTTATACAATGTATTTAGGATCCTTTGTACCTATAAAATGTCTTGTGTTTGAAACATTTTATAGAACCAAGCCATAGAACCAAGCCAAAACATTTTATAGAACCAAGCCTATAAAATGGTTATTTGTATCATATTCTCTGAATTTTTCTCTCTAGTTTTTCATCCCATAATTTTTTATTTCCAACAAAGTGGTATCAGAGCCATTTCAAAGATGAATAGTTCATTTTCTTTTGTTGTTCCCAAACTAACGAAGGAAGATTATGGATATTGGAGCATACGCATGAAGGCATTGCTTGGCTCACAAGAGGCTTGGGAAGTTGTAGAGAAAGGCTATGATGAACCAGAGAATGAAGGAGCTTTAAGTCAAGCTCAAAGGAATGCCTTTCAAAGGTACCGCAAGTTAGATCAACAGGCTCTCTCTATTATTCACATGGGTTTAGATGAAGCCATGTTCGAGAAAGTTGCGTCCTCAAGTTTATTAAGTTAAGACTTGCGTATATTTTTCATTTAGCAAGATTAGAGTTTTAATTTGATGTTATTTTATTTCTTAAACTTGTAATTTGTAAGTTTTGGATTTTTCAATACCTTGTTAATTTAGAAGCATTGGTGCTTTACCTGAAAAGCAAAGAAATTTAGGACAAATATTTATTAACTACAAACATGTAGAAAATAGACAGACCAACAACTTTTATGGAAAAATTGACAGTATAAGTTTAACATTACTATTTGATAACAACTGGCAACAAAACAATATTCTGTAAGAATTTTATGATGAAACATTCCATTATAGTATGGCAACACTTCACCGCCTTTTACTTTTGCTAAAGGGCCAAGGCTCCTCGCCTTATGACAACATTTTCTCCTAATTTTTTGAGGGTGATTGCCACCTTCCTTTACTTGAGTATCTTGCAGACTATTGTATCCACCAAGAAATCATCCTTAAGTAACTTGGTGTTTTCTCTTCCTCAAGTCCTTCCTAGTACCCACTGGTATTTTTTTGAAATAGTTGGGTGCTTTCCATGGCTGGTTGAGGTGTGGATTCACAAACTGCCAAGAAAAAGAATTTCAAAAACTTGAAATTGATGAGATATAAAATACAAATTCAGACAAGTGCAAAAAAATAGATCATTCTTTTAAACTTACCTCCATGAATAATACTAGACGAAGATTGAATAACTGGAGTCGACACAAGAGGTAAAACAAGAGTTTTGATAGAGTTGGCACAAGATCTGACCAATGAGCTGGCTCATGAGTTTGTGAAAATGCTGCCGAGCATAAATCAAAATCCTGCATTAGCTTCTAACAAAAGTTTGTAAAAAATGTTTTCACCATACTCTAAATAAAGAGAAAAAGAAACTCCTACTGATGATGCTAGTAGAGAAGAGAGAAACAAACGATAAAAGACTGGATTTGCCAAATTGCCCAAGCTTAATGCAGGCATATGCAGAGAAAAGACGTTCAAGAGATAAGCTAGTGACAGAATTCAGTCTCTATAACAAAGAAAGCCAAGAGAAACTATGCAGAAATTGTGTAAACACAGAAGCTAGCGCAATCTCTCAAAAACACTGATATCTCAGCTCCATGTCCATTTATCGTGAAATTCGAACATGTTCACAACTCATTATTCTTCAACCAATCAAACAGTTAAGATCAAGATTCAACGATTCATATTTGAGGAATTGCTAACAAAATAGTGGCAAATTTTGGTAAGTTTTTTTTCTTTATTTCATTGGTTTTTTGTTTAATCTTGAGCTAGTTGTCCTTGGTTAAATTGTTAATATTGTTTTTGGGAATTTCTATATTTTGTATTCAATGATTTATTAGTGGTATGCCAAGAACTATGATTGTAAGTCCTGAATAGTTAGCCTGTGAGTAAGGTGTTCAATATTTCCTTATCATTTAATTAGAAGCCAAACTTTCGTACACAGAAGTTTAACCACTTGCCAAAATTATTCGGTGACTGCACTTCTGTCTTATGGACATTGGATCATACACATGAAGGCTTTGCTTGGCTCACAAGAGGCATGGGAAGTTTTAGAGAAAGGCTATGATGAACTAGAGAATGAAGGAGCTTTAAGTCAAGCTCAAAGGAATGCCTTGCAAAGGTACCGCAAGTTAGATCAACACGCTCTCTCTATTATTCACATGGGCTTAGATGAAGCCATGTTCGAGAAAGTTGCGTCCTCAACAAAAGCTAAGGAAACTTGGGAGATTCTCGAGAACAATTTCAAGGGAATTGAAAAAGTGAAGAAGGCGTGCCTTCAAATCCTTCATGGAGAGTTTGAATCTCTGCACACGAGAGAGTTTGAATCTGTCTTTGACTATTTCACTAGAGTGTCCTCCATTGCCAATCATATGAAGCGGTACGGGGAGAATATTGAAGAAAGTCGTGTCATCGAGAAAATTCTTAGATCGCTTGACTCAAAACTTGAGTTTGTTAGTATTGCCATTGAAGAGTTTAATGACTTGGATACCATGACCCTTGATCAACTCATGGGGTCCTTGCAAGTATATGAAGAAAGATTGAAGAAGAAAGGTGAAACGATGGGTCAAGTTCTCCAAACGAATGTCTCATTGGGAGGTCAACAGAAAGAGCAAGGATGATCTCAAGGAAGAGGTCAAATTCATGGTCGTGGTCGTGGTCGCGGAGGAAATTATGGTCACGGTAATGAAAGAAATGATGGAAAACAAAATTTGAATAACGAAGGATCAAGTAATCACTCGAGAGGACGATGGCGTTGGAACTATGGCTCCAAGAGAGGTTGTGGAAGAAGATATGACAAGTCCAATGTTCAATGTTACACTTGTCATAAATATGGTCACTATGCTTCCGAATGTAGGAGTGACACCACCAATAATGAAGAGAGAGTGAATTATGTTGAAGCAAAGGAAGATGAAGAATTGTTGTTGTTGTTGGCAACCAAAGAAGAAAAGGATAAACAATTGTGGTACCTTGACACCAGTGCCGCAAATCACATGAGTGGCAACAAGGAGTTATTCTCAACAATAAATGAGTCGGTAAAAGGCAACATTGTTTTTGGAGATGAAACTAAAGTTCAAATAAAAGGCAAAGGTGGTGTTCTTATTCATGCTAAAAATGGAAGTCATCTTTTGATTTCTCTAGTTTATTATGTACCTACCTTGAAGTCTAATATTTTGAGTCTGGGACAAATACTTGAGAATGGCTATGACATTCACTTGAAGAATTGTTACCTTACTTTGAGAGATGTTTCTCATAAACTGATTGCAAAGGTGCCAATGGAGAAGAATATAATGTTTTTACTCAATGTTAATGTTGACCATCCAAGGTGTCTAAAAGCTTGTGTTGAAGATAATTATTGGCTTTGGCACTTAAGATTTGTTCATTTGAATTTTGATGGCTTGAAGACCTTGACGAATGAAGAAGTGGTGAACGGGTTGCAAAAAATTAATCATCCCAATCAACTTTGTGAACGATGCCTCATTGGCAAGCAAACTAGAAGAAGCTTTCTAAAGGAATCCACCTCAAGAGCAACAAAGCCACTCCAACTTGTTCATGCGGATGTGTGTGCCAATCGAACCGCCTTCTCATGGTAAGGAAAATTATTTCTTACTGTTTATAGATGATTTTTCTCACAAGACCTGGGTTTATTTTTTGAAGACAAAAGATGAAGTTTTTGGAGCATTCAAAAAATTCAAAGCCCTTGTTGAAAATGAGAGTGGCAACTCAATCAAAGCATTAAGGATGGATCGAGGTAGAGAATTCACTTCTAAGGAGTTTAACAATTTTTGTGATACCAATGGAATTCGGCATTTCCTTACAGTTTCAAGATCACCGCAACAAAATGGTGTTGTGGAGTGGAAGAATAGAACCATCCTCAACATGGTTCGTAGTATGCTTAAAACCAAGAGTATGGAGAAGGAGTTTTGGCCCGAGGCTGTTGCATGTGCCGTGTATTTGTCTAGTCTTTCCCCGACAAGGAGTGTTCAAGACATGACTCCACAAGAAGCTTGGAGTGGTAAGAAACCTAGTGTTTCTCATTTATGTGTTTTTGGTAGTATTGCCTATAATCATGTGCCAGATGAGAAGAGATTAAAACTTGATAAGAAAAGTGAGAAGTTTGTTTTCATAGGTTATGATGCAAACTCTAGAGGCTACAAGTTTTATAATCCTTGCAATGGAAAGATTGTTATTAGTAGAGATGCGAAATTCGACGAAGGAAGTTCGTGGGATTGGAATGTTCTGAAAAATGAAGAATATGTGATTTTTCCTTTCCAAGAAGGAGACTCTAGCCAAAACGCAAGTGAAGATGCCACTCCACTATATTCCCCTGCTCCTGCTCCTGCTCTTGCTCCTCAATCTCCTCATGATAGTCCCCCCGAAGGACCGATTCATATCAGAAATCTTGCAGAAATTTATGAAGAAACTGACATTGTTGATAATCCATCTTTGTTTTGTCTCTTCGTTAACATCGAGCCATTGAACTTTGAAGAGGCAATGGAAGACCAGAAATGGAGGCATGCAATGGATGAGGAGATTCGAGCAATAAAAAAGAACAATACATGGGAGTTAGCCTCTCTCTCTGAAGGGCAAAAAGCAATTGGCGTGAAATGGTTGTACAAAGTAAAGAAAAATACTCGAGGAGAAGTGGAGAAATACAAGGCAAGACTTGTTACTAAAAGCTATAGCCAAAAGCATGGCACTGACTATGAAGAGGTCTTTGCCCCCGTTGCTCGCTTGGAAACCATTCAATTAATCATTTCCTTGACAGCTCAAAATAAGTGGAAAATTTATCAGATGGACGTCAAGTCCACTTTCTTGAATGGATACCTTGAAGAAGAAGTATAGATTCAACAACCATTTGGTTATGTTGTCAAGGAACATGAAGATAAAGTTTTGAAGTTGAAGAATGCGCTATATGGCTTGAAGCAAGCGCCTAGAGCATGGTATAGCCAAATTGACAAGTATTTTCAAGATCATGGATTCATCAAATGTCCACATGAGTATGCTCGTTACGTTAAAAAGGATGTATTTGGAGGTTTTATGATTGTGTTCTTGTACGTTGATGACTTGATTTTCACTGGCAACAATGAAAACATGTTTGACGAATTTAAGAGAATGATGGCTTAAGAATTTGAGATGACTGACATTGGGCTCATGTCATACTACCTCAGAATTGAGGTAAAACAAAATGGAGATGACATTTTTATTTTTCAAGAAGCTTATGCAAAGAAAGTTCTTGAAAGATTCAAAATACAAAATTGCAATCGGGTGAGTACTTCCATTGGGTGTGGAACAAAGATGTCAAAATATGACGAGAGCACAAAAGTGGATCCATCTCTCTATAGACAGCTTGTTGGAAGATTGAGATATTTGACTTGTACAAGACCCGTATTCTTTATGGTGTTGGTCTTGTTAGCTGTTATATGGAGGCACAAACTCTAACTCACTTGGAGATTGCTAAAAGGATACTTCGCTACATTAAAGGTACCCTTGATTATGGCTTAGCTTATTCTTCTTCTACAAATTTCAAGCTTCATGGTTATAGTGATAGTGATTGGGCTAGTGATATTAATGATCGAAAAAGCACCTCTAGATTTTTGTTTTTCATGGGTAACACCGCTTTCACTTGGTGTTCAAAGAAGTTGCCCATTGTGACCCTTTCTACTTGTGAAGCCAAATATGTTTTCGATGCATCATTTGTTTGTCATGCCATTTGGCTACAGAAATTATTGGAGATGCTTCATATGCCTCAAAATGAAGCTACACCAATTTATGTTGATAACAAGTCAATTATTACTTTGGGTAAGAATCCTATGTTCCACGATCGAAGCAAGCATATAGATACGAGATTTCACTTCGTTAGAAAATGCATTGAGAACAAAGAAGTTGAGCTTGCTTATGTGAAGACCAATGATCAAGTAGCAGACATTTTCACCAAACCATTGAAGAATGATGATTTTGCAACGTTGCGTATTTGGATTGGAGTTATCAAGATAGAATCAAGTTTAGGAAGGGGTGTTGGAAATCAAACTTGATTTATGAATGATGAAAAAAATTAAATTTGACCCATGAATTAGTTTATTTAATATTCATGCATTTATTTAAATCATATATCCAAATGGTTCTTTGTATCCTATTACTCATAGTATGTAGAAAAAGTCATTAATTACTCTAATAAGTTCATACAATGTATTTAGGATCCTTTTTACCTACAAAAGGCCTTGCGTTTGAGACATTTTATAGAGCCAAGCTATAGAATACAAATATTTTTGAGAATTCTCTGAATTTTTCTCCTAGTCTTTCATCCCATAATTTTTTATTTCCAACAAAGCGTTGGATGGTTACCTGAACAGCCCCCATGCTATGGTGAAAAGAAAATTAAACCTTAAGCAGCTGAAAAAGAAGTTGAAGTTACCAATAAATAAAAAAAATTGTACGGTTTGTGGGAAATTCTTGTTTGGGCACATGAGTTCCCATCACAAATGGTGGCGCAGAGAAATGGAGCACGTAGCCATGGCTTAGATGGATTCTTCGAGTTCATAATTAAGGCTTGAACTTGTAATTTAGGCTAAAAATAAGAAAAACTCAAATTTTAATAACCAATATATATTTACAAGCAAAGAGAATGTGCATTTTACGTGCAAGGCACGTGCACACGAAGCAAACTCATTGCACCCAAATGCAGTCATGGAAAAATGAGAAGTTTACTTAGAACCAACAGTCTGTTTGGTGTTGATTTTTGAAAGTTATAGGAACGCTCTGATACCACTTGGAAATTCACGAGAATGCTTTACTATGTCAAATTGAAATTTTAGCGTTACCAAGTTTAAGTTCCAATTTACCGTTTGACCTTACATGCGGAATTAATACAATTAATTGTAACAAGTCACAAATTAATTGCTGTCTAGGTGATTAAACATACACGTCCAATTAAGCCTATGTTGAATTGTCGGTTTACGTAAAGTAAATAAAACAGTAACAACACCAACTCACAATATGATGACGGAGAAACCCCAACGTGGGTAAAACTCCGGGACCAAGCCAGTAGTTTCCACTATAACAATCCAGCCAATACAAGTTATGCCAAACTCCATACCAAGTCAGACCTACTGTTCCAGTCTCACGATCTACTACCGTAGATACTGCTAATCTCCTGCTAGCTTCCCGATCTACCTCCTCCAGCCCAATCTGCTGTCTAATACAGCCTCCTGATCTCTAGCTGATTGCATCAACAAGTGGAATTCCAAGAACCTCCTGTTCTTGTCCAGTTCCTGTGCTTGTCGTCCACCTCTCTCAATCTCCCAATGAGAGAGTCCCTTCCTCAACAGATTAAGAAGTCCAGGTGTTTTGTCTTCACAAAAAGTGATGTTTTTCCCAACAGTGGATTGCCCAGATCACAAGGTGTTTATGGATGAATTTCTTGTTCAGTTCTGTCTTGGATCACTTGAGAGAATATTGAAGATGATATCTATGTGAAGCATAATATGGCAATTTGTCTTTCACGTTCACGGCCTTTGTATTTATACCTTGGGGCAATTAGGAGTCCTAGGCCGTGTCAAACTTTTCCAAAATCGAAAATACGATTTTTCATATAACACCGTCGCTTGAGCGAAAAGCGAGCGAACAATGAGCGACACCACTTCGCTCGAGCGAACATCGAGCGGCGAGCAAGCGACGACCATTCTGCTTTCTCTCGCTCGAGCGGTGGCAGGGTGAACAGCTAGCGAACTTTCGACGCAGGGACCTTGATTTGAACCAAACACTCAAACCCTAGTCCCTACCATCTAGCTTGCTAAATTGCACCCTAAGTCCTTGACGTGTATAACATTGTACAATTGAGTCCTTGACTTTTACAAATTTACAATTTAGTCCTTTTATCCATAGAATCGCCAATTACACCTTTAGACCTAAAAATTTTGAAAATCAATTTTTCGATCGCTAGTTTGAAAGGTGGGTCCCACCTGTGAGTGATGAGGTAAAAAAAAGATAGTTGACTATGTTAAGTAATGATAAAAAAAAATTGATTTTTTGGCTTTAAAAATCAGCTCTTAACAGGGGCTAAATTGGTAATCTACATCTTTGACACCTTTTTGCATAGAGAACTCAGAGTGCTAGTCATTGCACGATTTGGAAAACCTAATTTGAAGACATTAGTCTCCCATTGAGCACTAAGTTCTCTTCATAAATTTTACTTATAAAAAATCCAGTTGCATCATTTTGAATATTATTCAAAATTTTCTAGTTTAAAATGACCAGCACGTGAAATTTCAAGTATTCAGGACGGTTGTTAAATCCCATTGAGCTCGAAAGTTCTGTTGTTTTTATCAATAGCAAGCTCTATTATCACTTTTCTGAAAGTTTGTGGTGCATATAAAAACTAGAAATTTGTTCCCAGGGATTTTGTCTTAGTAACTAGAAATTCCAGACTTTATTGGCACTTGTTTACTTTGTAAATGTATGGTTCTGTTTAATTATTGTTTTCATGTGCAAAGAGCTAAAGTGAAAATCTTGTTAGACCACTTTATGATTGTGGAATTCACAAAATATGTAGTTTTTGGCATTTTATCACAAGAAATTCAAATCTTTTATTTCCAAACTTGTGATCTGACAATTTCAATATAGAGCTGAGTAATTTTCTATGAAAGGACTATGATGCTGCAGCAACTAGGTAATTCTAATCACGTGTTTCAAAGTAGATAAGATCTAAGAGGAAGATCTACTTTGGGGTGGCACAAGGGAATTATCATAGTTCCAGGGACGTGGTGGAAATTAACACAAACCACGGTTGGAGTGGTAACTTTACTCCCATGGCAAGCCACTCTATTTTTTGCTAATTCTTATTTCTTTCCTGGTTTTGATTGGCATTGCATCATCATTTCTTCCCAAGTAAATAACGATACTTGGGATCTAATGTAGGTGATTACAAGTGGAAACATTTTGGTTTGGGTAGTCTCCCATGTGATTTCATTTTAGATGCCATTTGAAATTTATTTATTTATTTTATTATTATTATCTTTTCATTTAAGCTTTTTGTAATTTAAGTTGTTCCAGGACTATCATACTAGGATTTATTAGTTTGTGAGACTTTACTTTAAGCAAGTTGGACTAAAGAATCGAATAAGTCTGGTTATATTGCTTCATGATATGCTAAATTAGTGCAATTTCTTATGATATTACCCCGTTCATAGCTGATTCTTGAATTGCAAATAATTCGCACGTAAAAATGGTTGTGTCTACGCGATGATAAAACCTTAGTCTGATAGCACGCTATCAGGCCCTAAAACCTCCTGCCCCGAAGGTCAACTGCTTGACTCTCATGACATACAAATATTTCTGCCACTATAATTTATAAAAGACCAGCAAATTGCAATTTTCATTTGGGTGGATGAAAATCAAATTTTCACGATGCAAGGAAAGCTAGATCAAAAGCAAACGCAGACATGTATGAAGTTATTCAACGATCCACTTAGTAGAGTAAAGATAATGTTTGCAGCAAAGTGTTGTTCTGAGGTTATAAACTAAATTGTGGATTCAAAAAAATATTTCTACTAGATCTTGTATGGAACCTTCTGCAGACAGGCAAGTTATCAGTCGTGAATCCAGGCTTGGCCAGAAGAAAGTAGTGTACACATACCATCTAATGACATTTGTGGGAAAAGTTATCCTTCAAGAAAATCTTTCGTTGGGAACACGCATTCCCATCACAAGTTTTTCTCGATCCACCTTTTCACGAAGTGCATAGCCCCAGGAACACTAGGCCTTTTATCCAATGAATATACCTATACACAATCAACTACGTCCTTGTTGCATTTTCTCTCGGAGAGATGTTTGGGAACCTACTTGTTTTCCTTCCCTAAGAATGTGAGATTGCCTAGCTTTTGAAATAGGAACTTAACTTCCATATCCTGAATCTTCTTTCCAAGTGAGGAGCACATTGACTATAGCAATAACCACAGGTTGGCAGTTTTGAAATAAATTTTCAAGGAAAAAATAGCCAAATACTTCTAGCTGACTTTTCCACAAAAACTCAAAGCTTTCTTTCTGATGTTGTACAAGACTTCTCTGAAAACAAATTTAATGTTCCAAACTTTTCCTTGAGCTTTTTTGCTGTTACCTGTCAAATTATCCACTTAGGCCATCTCCAATGTATGACCCAAAACACCAAAATGCACCATTTTTTGGTGCAAAACAACTCCAATGCAACACAATACCACTTTGCACCATTTTGGTGCAAAGTGTACAAAGTCCTTTTTATATTTCCTTTTTATATTTTCTTTTCATTTCCTAAATAAATTGATTAGGGTATTTGTGTCATTTGTGCTATATATTTTTTAAAACAATAAATTATTATTATTTGCATTTAAAAAAATTAAGTGTAAAAAATAATTATTAATCAATTAATTAAAAGAAGAAAAAAATTTAAAATATTACAAACCCGACTATTTGCACTTCAAAATGCATTAATCGATTAATTGTGGGAAGAACATATAAATTTCAAGAAGTAAATTGCAATAATGTTTTGACTTCGTAATATCCTAATTCGAAATGCATTGCACTATTTTTTAATGGCATGATTTAATATTTTCATTGTTGTAGTATTTTTATTAATTGTACTATATTTTTTATATTTATTAATGAATTTAATCTTTTTCGCAATTTAATGTAATTATTTATTTAGTAATTTATGTACTTATAAAATAATTAAATATATAATATTTCAGATAAATAAATTACTAAGAATAAAAAATGGAAGAAAATGGTTAAATTCTGTTCATTTGGTTTAATGGTTGGAGATGAATTTTAGATTGGAGCAAAATTTGGTGCAACGCTCGAGATAGTCTTATGATACTAAATGAAGTCCATCAAACATATATAAGTGCTTTTTGTCAGACTACATTTTCTTGGTGCGAAAGCTGCTCGCCAGCAATTACATGTTTAATAAAGTAATTACTTTTCATAATTAAATACTATTAGGAACACGGTTTTATGCTTGGTTAAATATTAACGAAAAGAGTCTTTGGACTTATCTTGATGTCTTCCAAAAATTCTAAGATCCAATTTCAATTTTCGAATCAACAAGTCTGTTGAACACGTTTTTTCATTGTGTTTCACCATGTCGTTCTAAATTGTTGGGAAAAAATGGGTGATTTGTGTGTTGATATTTATCAATTATCATAATATAATGATATAAATATAATTCAACAATAATATAAACATAAACATAAGTAGAGAGTTAGAAAAACAAGTTTTAGGGAGTCACGTCAAGAATACTATCCTAAAATCTTGTTGCCTCTCATTCGTGCAAGTACTTTTGGCACTACACAAGTTAAAACTCATATGACTCACATTTGATTCTCATTCTGAGTACGACCACAAAGAGATAAAGGACAAGCCTTTATCGAATTATCAAAAGTGTATGGATATAGTATGAAAATGTAGAAAATATAACCTTTCAACTTATTTTTTTCTAGTTTTATTTTTTAATGAAATATAGCTTCCTTTTATAGGTGAATATCAACCCCCACAATTAAACTATTAAAATATAAGTTACAATATGAATTATGATATTTTTATTTTGTGTTAAATTGAAAATTAAATGGTCTAAGTTTGGAAGGGTTGAAACTTTATTTTTATGTCACAACAATCCCTCACAATTTTTAAACTCTCAACACACATGCGTGCGCACACATTTATATTGGCAATGTTATACTGTATAATATTTGTAAGTGTCTTTTGGACTTGAATCTTGTATAGTGATAACAATTTCTATTGAGAGAGCTATAATGGACTAAACCCTAAATTAGATCATTTTGGCCAAACTTCACTTGTCCCACACAGTATCATTTAGGCTCTCATTCATAGTAGATAGCGCTTTTAATGGCCATTTTCTCCTTGCTAGTAAGGTCATTAACTCAAGACTTGCGTATATTTTACATTTAGCATGATTAATGTTTTAATTTGATGTTATTTTATTTGCCAAACTTGTATTTTGCAAGTTTTGGATTTTTCAATACATTGTTAATTTAGAAGCGTTGGTGCTTTACCTGAAAAGCAAAGAAATTTTACAAACATGTAGAAAATAGAAAGATTAACAACTTTTTTGGAAAAATTGATAGTATAAGTTTAACAATACTATTTGATAACAACTAGCAACAAACAATATTCAGTCAGAATTTTACGATGAAACATTCCATTGTTAGTATGGCAACATTTCATCGCCTTTTACTTTTGCCATAGGGCCAAGGCTCCTCGCCTTATGACAGCATTTTCTCCTAATTTTTTGAGGGTGATTGCCGTCTTCCTTTACTTGAGTATCTTTTGGACTATTGTATCAACCAAGAAATCATCCTTCAAGTTACTTGGTGTTTTCTCTTCCTCAAGTCCTTCCTACTCCCACTGGTATTTTTGAAATAGTTGGTGCTTTCCATGGCTGGTTGAGGTGTGGATTCACAAGCTGCCAAGAAAAAGAATTTCAAAAATCTAAAATTGATGAGATACAAAATACAAACTCAGATTAGTGCCAAAAAAAGGGATCATTCTTTTAAAATTACCTCCACAAATAATACTAGACGAAGATTGAATAACTGGAGTCGACACAAGAGGTAGAACAAGAGTTTGTGATGGAGTTTGCACAGGATCTGACCCATGAGCTGGCTCATGAGTTTGTGAAAATGCTGCCAAGCATAAATCAAAATCCTGCATTAGCATTTCGCAAAAAAATCTTGTACAAAATGTTTTCACCATACTCTAAATAAAGAGAAAAAGAAACTCCTACTGATGATGCTAGTAGAGAAGAGAGTAACAAATGATAAAAGACTGGATTTGCCAAATTGCTAAACTTAATGCAGGCATATGCAGAGAAAATCGTGCAAGAGATGAGCTAGTGGCAGAATTTAGCCTCTATAACAAAGAAAGCTAAGAGAAACTATGCAGAAGTTGTGCAAACACGGAAGCTAGCACAATCTCTCAAAAACATTGATATCTCAGCTCCATGTCCATTTATCGTGAAATTCGAACATGTTCACAACTCATTGTTCTTCAAACAATCAAACAATTAAAATCAAGATTCAACGATTCATATTTGAGGAATCGCTAACTAAATAGTAAAAAATTTTGGTAAGGTTTTTTCTTTACTTTGTGGGTTTTTAGTAATACTCCAAGAATATTATTCTTGAGATAGTTGTGCTTGGTTAAATTGTTAATATCGTTTTTGGGAATTTCCGTATTTTTTATTCAATGATTTATTAGTGGTATGCCAAGAACTATTGATGATTTTATGAGTCTTTAGTCGTATCTGTAATGCAGTAGAGGATTAAACGTAAGTAGAACATGAAAATATCTATATTTCATGCAAGCTCTCAAATTGAATCTAAATTCATTTAAATCTCAATCTGATTTATGGTATGAAGAAAGATATTCAAAACCAACAGGGGAATTTGCAAGGCATCAAGTTCACCTACATTAAAATTAAGCCTCGGATAATGCAATCCACCTACAATAACTTTCTCCTGCATTGATTTCCTATCTTGTCATTTATAACACAATGGTGTAGATAATGGTAATAGGTGATCCCCTTCAAATTTCAATCATCTCCTAATTCCGTTGGTCAGTCACTCTGCAAATACTATGGTATATCTAACAATACAACTGAACACAGAGACAATAAGTGGCTCATACACGTTAGCAATTTTCTTGCAATAATATTGATAAATGAAAAAAGATGTCACCATAATGACATAGATTCCAACACATAGCAGTTAAACAAGAAGCTTTTTTGATAACCTCCTGCCAACACGCAAAACAATTGTATTGGGGAAGAAAAGAAATTGAAAATGAACAAAAGATCAATAAATGAAAACCAGAAATTTTGGCACCAGTATTTGACATATTAGCTTCTATAGATGTTGGTATGCCTACTCTGTGACTTCGTGCAATCCTGAAAGCTATGATTGTAACTCCTGAATAATTAGCACACGAGTAAGGCATTCAATATTTCCTTATCATTTAATTAGAAGCCGAACTTTCGTACACAGAAGTTTAACCACTTATCAAAATTATTCGGTGACTGCACTTCTGTCTTATTTGAGGTTTATCTGGACAGTTCTCAATGCCCCCTTACTAGACATAAAAAACCTCCTTTTAGATTTATCTAGATTAATTTCTATAGCATTATTTCACAATCCATTTTCGTTTTTCTTTCTTTTAAATTAAATAGATCAAGATTTAGAAAATCAAACACCCACAAACACGAAATCTAATTATAAGAATTCTGCTACGCAATAGTTGCAGGGTGTTCAAGCTCAAGCTTCAAAATAGAATGGTGGAGAAAGATGAGCATATATAGTATAAACTCAAAGTGGACTTCACCCATTTTGAGTGCCATAAGAGTGTTAACTCTGGAAAAGTGTTGGGTGGTCACCTGAGCAGTCCCCATGTTATGGTTAAAAGAGAATTAAACCTTGAGAAGCTGAAAAAGAAGTTGAAGTTACCAAAAAAAAAAATTTTATGGTTTGTGGGAAATTTTTGTTTGGGCACGTGTTCCCACAAATGGTGGTGCAAAGAAATGGAGCATGTAGCCATGGCCAAGATTGATTCTTCAAGTTCATAATTAAGGATTGAACTTAATTTCAGCTAGAAAATAGAAAAACTCAATTTTTAATAACCAATAAATTTTTACAAGCAAAGTGAATGTGCATTTTATGTGCAAGGCACGTGCACACGAAGCAAACTCATTGCACCCAAATGCAGTCATGGGAAAATGAGAAGTTTACTTAGAACTAAGAGCCTATTTGGTGTTGATTTTGAAAATCAAATTTTCGATCATTAGTTTGAAAGGTGGGTCCCACCTGTGAGTGATGAGGTAAAAAAAGACAGTTGACTAAGTTAAGTAATGATACAAAAAAAAAAAAGGAATTATCAAAAATGTCACTTTTCTTAAAAATGCACAAAAAAATTTCACGTGCACTTAATTTTATCAAAAATGTCACTTTCTTTGTGGGAAATGTCCAAGTTACCCTTCATGTCTCATTTTTAGGAGCATTTAATGCTAGCTTTCCAATCCAATTAATATAATGATTTGATTAGTTCAATTTATATATTATAATCATGGATATATTAAATTTGTACATTATAATCATTGGATATATGTATATTTTATTGTATAACATGAATTTACTTAAAAAGAAAAGATAAAAGAATTAAAAAACCCTATTTCAACATCAAAGAAATATCTTCTTCAACAAACCCTCATTTCATCCATCTTTTTCATTCCTTGATCAAGAAAATATTACTATTTGATTCATCATCCATTTTGAGAGGTTAGTTATTAGAAATTCTTTATATTTTTATCGAATAACTTACTATTTTTTAAATGTAAAAACAACATGATCATCAAAGTGAAAAATGCTTTTGAAACTCTTATTAATCATGATGATCTTGATTTTCGAAATATTTTTTAAGGGAGAAGATACCAAAAAAAATTCAAAAAAGATTTAGGCAAATGTTAAGTAATACATTCCATATTTAATGAAGGATTTAGTCATTTATTTTTTGAAACTAGTATCAATGATGTAGTTGTTGTAGTTAAGAATTGATTATAACCATTAATATTTCCAACAAAGCACTAAACACGTCTGAATCTTCTCGACAGTTTCGACAGTTGAACTGTCGAACTCGAAATTTGGAAACTGTCGTGTGAGACATTTGAACTGTCGAAATCGACAGCTGAAAACTGTTGACACCCTATATTTCACCTTATGCTATTACATGGGTTTAAATATTCGAAAGTGACACTTCCATGCTATTACATATGAACATATTGATTTTGCAGGATTCTAATCGTTGTAATCCCAATATTTCAGGTATGGACAATCATTTGAGATTTATCATGTTGCACGGGGGAAAGTTATTCACGTGGATGACGAATGGAAGTGGACAAGCGACAAAACCACTTCCATTTTAGTGCCGAGAAGTATTACCTTATTCGGACTTCTGTTACGGTCGAATGACAAACTTGGTGTTATTGATCCGCGGACCGAAATTGAATTGAAATTCAAAGTCTCGAACATGAATATACAGCCGGCCAAAATATGTGAAGACGAAGACCTAATTTGGTACATATTTGTTCATAAGGAAACTGCTCTCTACGTCACTATTTTGGAAACTGATCTGCTAAGTGTTAACATGGGGAAGGATACAAATTTGCATGATCGTTCGTTTGGAGCAGCGGATGTCCACCAGAACGTACAACACGATGACATCCATCATGAGCCTTGTGTCCCAAACAATAATGCAGCCGATACTCCAATATTCCATGTTGGGGCTGCACCATTAGATGAGATGTTGGAGGAACCGTTACATGGTATAGATGTGGATAATATTGCAGACGTTGACGAGGGAATGTCATCACATGTAGGAGTTCGGATACATACCAATGGATTACAAGTGTGAATACTTCCGATCTTGTTGAATGGCAAATATTCTTTAGCAAGAAGGAGTTGTACTCGAAAATTCGTGTATTTGCTTTGCAAGATAAGTTCCAATTTAAGGTCTACAGGTCAAGCCTCAAAATGTTAACCATTGTATGCGCGAACGATAATTGCAAGTGGATGTTACGTACTTCGAGTGTAAAGCAGTCTGCAATATTCATGGTCCGTGCATTCAACAATGTGCACACATGTTCCGTAGATTTTCGTCGTAACTCACATTGACATGCCACTACATTTGTAATTGTCGAGCATATTTTGGGAAAATTAGATAATCCATACCAATCGTATGATCCTACCGCTATTGCACGTGACATGGAACGTGAGTTTGGTGTCAAAATAAGTTACCAAAAAGTACATAGCAGGAAGGTGACTGCTTTACATATGCTACATGGTACACCCGGGGATAGTTTTAAAAACTATTGTCATATTGTCACCTCCTAGGAGAGAGTAACCCGGGGACAATAACTCACATCAAAGTTGATGCCCATAATAGGTTTCATTACATCTTCCTAGCTTTCGGTGCAAGTATTAATGGTTACATGCACTATTTGAGGCCCGTTATTTATGTTGAAGGTAGTCACTTGAAAGGTCCATACAAAGGTACACTTCTGCTGGCAACCGGCCAAGATACCAACAAACAGATTTATCCCTTAGCATGGGGGATCGTCGATGCCGAAACAAATAGATCGTGGATGTGGTTTCTGTCGAACTTGAAAGAACTTATAGGCGACTCGGATGAACTGGTTTTCATTTCCGACCGGAAAAATAGTATTTCTAATGCCATTGCTCACCTATTTCCTTTGTCTCACCATGGGTATTGTATCTGGCATCTGGAGAAGAACTTAATCCAACAGTACAGTACAGCAATGCAAGTGTAATATTCCTATTCAAACGAGCTGCAAGAACTTCTCAGCTGGAAGAGTTTGAAAGACTTATGAGACAGATCCGCAGTGTAAGTGAAAGAGCTTATGGGTACTAGGAGCGAGCAGGTTTCTCATTTTGGTCACGAGCTCTATTCCTTGGCCAACGATACAACATTTTGACAAACAATGATGCAGAATCTTTGAACTCAATGTTGAGACACAATCGTTCATTGTCGATCACATGCTTGGTCGAGCACATTCAACAGACTATGCAGAAGTGGTTTTACGAACGTCGAACCAATGCAACCACATGTACTGTCGTGCTGTCATCGAGGATGGAGAATAAGTTGTGGACAACGTTCGAAGTAGGTACAAGGCTTCGAGCTCATGGGTTGACAGACAACTTAAGCAGGTCGGAATATCCAATGACACAGACATCGTGGGCTTCTTCGATAACACATGCACTTGTCATGAATTTCAACTTAATCGTATGCCATGCATTCATGCAACTCGTGCTGCTTGCTTGCGAGGTAAGTTGTTGTAAGATTTATGCTCACCATATTACATATCTAAATACTGGATGGGTGCTTACAGCGAAGCAATCTATCTTATTAGCGTGAAGTGGAATGGATTGTCCGAACGAAATTACAGGTATACCTATTCTGCTACCCAGTGTACGTCGTCCTCCAGGTAGACCACCAACAAGATGTCATCGATCTAGACATGAGTGCACCACACGACTGAGGAAATGAACTCGTTGTGGTAGAGTCGGTCATAATCGGACCACATGTTTGAACCCCATTGTAACATGGCCCGTTTAAATAGACTTTTTTCAGTTCAGTGGTTGAAGTTGTATGTTATTTTCTCCCGACATCGTATGTACTAAACAAATATATATATTATAATTTTGTTATCATTCTCGTTTGCAAATATTAGTATGTACATGATCGCAACCAAAGCACGAATCCTGAAGTTGAATTCCCTGCATAACGTGCCGATAGTTTAACTGTCGATCCCAATAGATGGTTACAAACTATACAATCTAACTTATCGAAAACTACGATACATGCATGAGTACACTGTTCCCCAGCACATTATCAACTTCCACAATTATTTTCAACTTGAACTTAGGACAACATTCCATTATCGTTTCGAGATCGGAGACGACGTGTTTAACTTCACAAAAACCAGTGTTTGCTCTATGCATTGGCTGCCTCGGCCACTTCAACAAATTCATTAGGGAATGATATTATAGAATAACACAAAAATCATTGAGCGAAAAAAATCATGTTTGAAAGACAATTTAGAGTTGAAAAATCTAATAAGCACGAAGCAAATAAGCCCGACCAACGAATTTAGTCCATAAAATACATTGTCCTTGTCGAATAATCATATTTGCAGTACACATGCCAGGCTTACAGGATAACACATGTTTTATTAAAGGCACAAAATACGGACACTTAAACACATGAAGCTAACGCATTACATCTCGACAATTCATCTATCGTTCCCGACAAAACATTTGTCGTTCCCGACAGACTGTTTCTATCATTGTCGGAAGTTGGTCCAATACCAAAATATTAATAAAACATAACATGCACAAGAGAGGTGGTCATGCAGAACATTGCGTAACTAGCTTACCAGATCCATCCCTGACAAAAAATAAACTACACATATTCACATACACCACATACGGAAGTTCACCCACTTCATTCATTGTCAAGATTCAAACCGTAGTCGTCTGAATCATCCAAGCTGATGACAATGATCTCGAGAGATGGAATGTGAGCCAACCACTCGTTATCGTCTGACCCAACTTCCTCCAGAACCATGATTGGGACAACCCAATCAAGCACATTTTTCGAAGATTGGGAAGTTGCATTTGCAACATTGTCGAGGTTTGGAAAGGGAACAACAGGTATGGCTCTCTTACCACTTCCATAACTAACTTCGTCGTCATCCATAGAAATGACTATGGAACATAGTGGGGATGAACTGGGTGTGGGCAGTGGCTTCTCGACATTCAATAGTTCATTGTTCCTCGTCGATGACGCCATAGTCTTGATACGAGAATATGGACAAAAACTATGTAGCTGAGTGAGTAGTATTATGTTTCACAAAGATTTTAAAGTATGCAAGTCTCAAATCTAACTGTTGCTGTAGACTTCCCATGCTATATATACTTGAGATATTGGAGGGAAGCATTTAATAACATTTAGTGCCCAACCACCAAGCCCAACCCATCTTGAAATGTGAAAGACAATCGGTGTGATGGATGAAGGTGTAAGTGTACTTTACTCCCTAGGATTTGTCCTTAAATGGTGAAAATTGTGAAGATTAGTACCCATGTCTAGTCTCACAATTTAATTTTCCTGAGAAAAGTTGTTGGCATTAACTTTATGCTTTTAAATTCCTTTTCAATTGTGCCCATGTGTAACATCATAATTTCTTGTTCTTGCATGTATTTTCCATTCATTTTACATTGTATACTAATTATATCAATTGAACAACTTTGTATTTTTCGTGGAGCCTAAAAAGTCGAAATCATAATTGAATCACGATAATATGACAAATCTTCTTTTCCTAGTCCAACCATGCAACGAACATGCACGACGGCAAACCACGAAACTACCATAATACATAATTTGTAGTGAGACGAACATGCAGAACGAGATAGCATTTCAAGTTTCATTCAACTAATTATGATCTCGCAACTTGATGTACCCACGTTAAACAACGACTAATGGAAGAATGAGTGTGTGAACAATGTGTGTGCCTTTCAACCACACATCATCAGGCAACGGGTGTTGAAGATGAAAACTATGAATCTGTAGCCCAACAACAATAAAATGGATAACATAGCCAAATAAATTTCTAATTGAATGTGACAGGTGTTTCTACAACAAAAATTGTACCAACTACACGAAAATTAAAATAGAATGTTATTTGGAGAGAAACACCCTACGTTCCAACCATTAGAAATGTAGTCATCGGCGTCACTGTCTTCATCAAAAACCGACAAAACATGGCATTTGAACAAAACATGCGACACAAAGCATGTACTAGTGGATCAAAAAAAAATGTCCTGGTCATCTTTTCAAGCATAATCTACAAAAATCTGTTAAGGAACTGAGTACATGTTAAATGAGGCAACAACAATCTGAACACAGATAAATGCATCAGGGCACTCTTACAAAAACAAATGTACAGCCACATAAATTCAAGTACACATGAGCAACTTTGACAATAATATCTTTGAATTGCATATGATCTGAAGAGTGTGGAGAATTCATCATGATTCATGATGTACGGTATGACATAACATTCAAGTGCACATGAGAAATTTTGACAATAATATCTTTGAATTGCATGTAATCGGAAGATTACGGAGAAGTCGTCATGAATCATGGTCTATGGTATGACATAACATTGAAGTGCACATGAGCAATTTTGACAATAATATCTTTGAATTGCATGTGATCCGAAGAGTGTGGAGAATTCTTCATGATTCATGGTGTACGGTATGACATGACATTTAAGTGCACATGAACAACTTTGACAATAATATATTTGAATTGCATGTGATCCGAAATTTATGGTTAACGAATCATTACGCATGTTGTACAGTATGACGTACATTTTGATTAGCATAAGTGGGCAAAACCAAAAATTCATATACTTTTCGACATGCTATCCGGGATAACATAAACACATGACAACCACTTCCATAACCAACTAACGTGACTACAACACAATGGATCAGACTTACCTAACAAAAAATATGTTCATGCTTCGAAAGAATCCTTATGTCTTCAATCTTTTTGGCCTCTTCCTGGTGTATGGAGTCATAGTATATGCCGCAGAACGGCACACGCGTTCCGACCTCCGCCTCTTTGTGGTCGGTGGGTCATTGCTCAGCACAGGTATGCCTGCATCCCCGGGCATGTCATCGCACCACCTACATCATAATTCCATGAATAATTAGCACTTAACCATCCATTTCCAGCACATATTGTAGCTAGTGAAATCTAAGTTTTCCACCAAAAATGTACTTATCATTCGCAGACGCAACATGTTTGCCTTCACGGTTCCCTGAACCATTAGAATATACTTCGTCATTGTCATCGTTTAGTCCAGGTTCGGAGTGCATGCTGCCTCTGCCTACTACTTCAAAACAACATATGTGGTATTAGTAACAGCGTGTAGTTCACTATTTCCAATATACGTACTTGGGAATGAGGTGAGTCTTAAGAACGAAAGAAATAATTACGCATTACTTATTGCACATACCGTTCCCCTCTTGCATTTCAATCAGTGTATCTTCGTCATGATCGTTCAGCAACGGGTCGAGGCCTCTTTCGTGTACTAGAAAACAACAGTTGCAAAGACATGAACGAGTTAAATATTTTTCAGTAGCAACAACTAAGATAACATGAAAATTAATTAACTTCAAATAACACACATATCTTGCGGTTTCGCACATTCCAGGTCAAGGTTGGTGTCGCCTCCATTTCCATCTAAGTCAAAGATCCCATGTGCAACAAAATATCAGCGAACAGCTATCACATATAGTGTTATAACTGAAATATAGTACATATTGCATGTGGTAAATTACCTAAAAATCTGGGCTCGATCTCCGCCTCCCCTGCAGGTGCAGTAGTGCTAGATCCAGATGGGGGGATGAGGGTAGAGTTGAACTCCCTGAGTTTCACAAATTCATGGGTCACGTGTTGCATGATTTCAAGCTTCACGGCGTGAAGGCGAATTTCGACGAGGGTTCTTTGATCCAGCAACATTTTCTCCACTTCGGCTCTTGTAAGGCTCACTCCAGCGGATACACCTTTTCGTACATAAGATGTAGATGGTGCAAGCATGGGAGAAGTAGTCTACGCACGGGGGGGTGAAAATGTCCCTATCTGCCCTCTGCGAGTATGCTCATCGTCACTCTCTCCACTATCGTCTTCTCCTTCCTCGGAGTCTTGACTGTTGCTGTCTCCAATGTCATCACCTCTTGATTCCCCACTGTCTTCCTCGCCCTCGGAGGATCCGAACTCCTCATCGTCGTCGAAGCCTTCTCCGCTGGACTCCTTCTCCTCGGATGCCCTGGACGAGTTTTCGACATTACCCCCACTGCCCGAAGGCTCTGCATGGAACTGCGGAGCAATAATGTCCTTGGCAAAGTTGTCCAAGATGGGCACATTACAGTCTTGAACGGCACGAGGGTGGAGATATATGGTTGTCCATGCTCAGCCTCGATAGGACGCAGCATTACATGCACGTGCAGCTGCAACATAAAGGAACTAAGTACCATCACGAATGTAACGAACAATGACAAATGGAATGAGCGAGTGCATCGAACATAATCCAATACCTGAACGTTCTCAAAAAATGCATCGTTCGTACGTTGCTGCGGTTATTTTGTTGATGTCCAGCTGAGAAGTCGTGGGGATTATTGACCCAGTCGTCGACCAAACTTCTCACCAATTTTTGGGATAGCCTCAATTGCACATATCTGTTACAGCAGAAAACAAGTGTGAGTCGACGAACAAAGGCAGTAATTACAATACAATTGCATTGAAATAGTTATTACGTCCTATGAAATTATTGTGGAGTAGGCAATGGAGAAGCCGTGAACTGTATAAGTAACTGCCTTCTCCTACTTGCTCTTGGCATCTACAAATTTTCTTCCCAAACTAGCTAGAAAGCCCTTAATCAGAAGTCTATATGATACTCTACCCCAAGGATAGGAAAAGAAAATGTCTTGGTCATCTACGATCGATAAAGTGGGAATTTTGATACCGACATGGCTATTCGAAGCAGTGAACACTCCTTCGATGATTAGAGAAAGGTCGAGCTTGAACCGATCGGCCCGGAGCGTTGACGCTCGGAGAAAGACCTTTTCGAGGTTGGCACACGTGATCCTGTCCATTGATTTGAAGTATTTATCCTTCAATCTCCTCTTCTGCAGAACTCAGTCCATCGATTCGGCGTCTGGAAAATGACCACAGCATACTCTTACAGGCCGAACCTGGCTAAGTGCCCTTGCAAATTGAACCATAGCCCGTTGGCCTTATTAGTTCATATGCACCGAAACACGAGCTGCTAGATCAGTTGGGCGGAGAATTGGAGATCTGGAACGTCAGACAAGAACTCGAGGCATGAGTTATGAAAGTTCATGCACTGTTGGGCATCGAAATGCACGATGACAGCTTTCACGTATCGTAGATTGCTTCTCTACGAGATGTGGGCCCTTATCCGTGCATTCTCCAGGACTAAGAATTCGATTGGGTCCTACGACAAAAGAAAATTTGAATATGTCATATCGGACAATTCCAAACACACATGAGACGTCAGGCAGGAAAAAATGCAAATATGGATGAACAAGGTACAACGACGAATCAATCAACAAATTGTGATATCATAACATTTCATAGATGTTGAATGTAGAAACACACGTGCAATGTGGGAAGAAAAGTGAAACTTGTAGTAAAGGAATTGTTGTTCCCGACAGTTCAACAATTTACAAAGCGCCTGTGTCAAGAATTACTAAAGCTAACTGTCATGAACGACAGTTCATCTGTCGATCATTCTACCTGTCGACATCCTAACTGTCGGGAACGGAAGTCATCAGTCTATCCGTCGAGAATTACAGAGGCTAACTGTCGGGAATGACAGTTCAGTGGTCAGTGATTTCATAGCTGTACATGGAGGAAGGCTTACACTTCATTTGAAATAACAGTAATGGAAAGATAATATGTCATTTTAATTTGTTGGACAAAGGCCGTCTGTATTACTAAGTTCAATAACCCCTTACACAACCAATTGAAAGTAGAAGTACGACAACAGGACCGGGGATGCTAAGTACCCGTTCTGTTCCCATTGGAGTTATGTTCAATGTTGTGACAAAATAATCGCAAATAGGTTCATATGATTTGATGGTTAACAAAGTGAACACACCAGGTCCGACTAAGACAATGGCAATTGACGACAAAACTGTAGTAATCAAAACATATCTAAGATTAATAAAGCACAAAACACCCCAGAGCACTCACCAATCACAATTTCCGGCCCCCTTCTTCCTTTCTTCTTCTCAGCAACACGTTTAGCCTACGTCGAAGCCAATTTCACCTCGGCCACCATGCTTCGAAATTTGACATTAGTGAGCTCACATTTCCAATTATAAACACTCAAAACTTCTAAAATTCAGAACTTATGCCGTTGTCATCATCATTATTTTCTTCAAACATTCAGCAAAAACAAAACATGGAGACCAAAAAAAATAATAGGAAGAAGTAACATTTCTTCCTATCTTTCCATGGATCGCACTAACATTATGATCATAAAGCACTGTAAAACACCAATCATACAAGTACATTCAATAACAAAAATAGGTTGGAAAACCCTTTGTACATGGATTTTCTATATATGTGTTGCGAAAAAATCGGATTCTCGAGAATATTTTGCGAAAGAAAACAAATTTTCTAAATGAATCATCATTCGTTTAATATTTGGAAACATGATCAACTGCATGCTAACATACATATAAATGGTACCATCTTCAGTCTCTTTTGCATTCAGAGAAGTACCAGAACTAATGAAACTCTGTTTGACTAAGTAGAAGTCCTGGTATCTTTCGATGAAGGAGTACTATTTTTCTAGGAAAATGTTATCCCATCCATTTTATATCACAGAGAAGCTATCAAAACAACGAAGGAAAAAAAAAAAGAAAATAAATGTTGTCGATTTTTTATTGAAAAGACATGTTTGCAAAGAACTCGTTACACTGACAAATGCTTAAATAGAAAATGAGAATTAGAAATATCAATTTCCAGTGTGTGAGGCATATGAAATAATGCTATTACCAGAAGATGCAGCAATGCTGAAGGTGGTCTCTTTCCGTCTACAAACAGGGAAAGGAGTTATCTCGACTTCACTGACCTTGACATCATAGTTAGCCTTCTTATCTGCATTTCGTTTGGAGAAGGGCGAGACCAAAAAAATTATAATCAACAAAACAACGTAGAAATGAAGATCTCTCTTAGAGAATGCCCCTTAACAAGCCAAGTTTTAATTCTTGATAATATTGTTTAAGGTTCCATTATTTACACAGGATGCTTGAGATTCAGTGATTGTAAGCATCATGTATGAATATAACCATATTTTTATAACCATAAGAATGTGACAACAAACAACTGTACAACCCATTCGTTTCATCCCTTTACCATGGAAAATATTTATATCGTGTAAATTGTTACTCAATATAATTCCCATGTTCACTTTTGATATGCACAGTCAGTAGCCTACCATTTTAGCTTCGCCACACTTATAATTCTTGTTATTTTCCCAACCGAGATTGAAGATTCAATCAATTGGTCCGGAATAAGATAGTAATATGCATACAATGTGTGAGTGTGTCTGTGTGTATCAATTCAGAGATTCAACACCAAGCACCACATCTGAGAATGATTTGCCCAAGGATATATTTTCGTCCGTAATGACAGTTTAAAACTTCCATGCATTTAGCACATTTTCAATGGAATCAAATATACACAACGACCTACAACTAAAAGCAGTACAAGACCAACACATATGACTCATATATCTTAGCTACAAACATACCTTAGCCTGTTCCTTTTAATCCCAGATGAGACTTGAAGCTGACGAACAACAAATGAATCAGATCCCTTTTACGAGAATCCCAAGCAAAGCAATCTGAGATTTACATTGTATATGGACAATGTAAGCGAATGTAGCTTCAAATTTGACAGAATCCATCGAAAATGGATATTCATTCTTATGTTCAACAAATATTTGAGGATGGTGCTGCCAAGATTTGAAAATTACAAACCCATATCTAGTTTTGACCATTGTTAAGTACCCCAGCTGCAATTAACAACTTTTTCTAAAACCTGGTCCTTTTTCCAACCCACTGTTTCTGTAACCTCACTATCTCTTATTCAACTCTACCCCAATGGATACAATTTAGCTTTTCTTGTAGTAAATAGTTGGCTTTAATACTGTAAGGTGAGAACAAAAATTAAACTCTATGATTTTTTTAATTCTTCGCTGAGATTTAGTTCACCTTGAATTAAGAAATTTATAATGGAAGGACCCGCTCATTCTATATTAACAACATGTTTGTGTTTCCTACCTCACGTAGGGGGAAAAAGCAGTCGCTATCTATTATGAATGTTTTCGCATTGCTTTTAATCGACGTGAAATCTTATAATGCATTTGGATAGGTGCATGCATTAGACACTATAGATAGATTAGCAATACTAAATATTATTAAAAAAGATAAATTTTTCTCTCGAGCTATCTATCATGTCCATACTATGTATCGAAAATGCATTCACTGTCGAATTAGGAAATCGAGATGTCTATAGCATATCTCCATGGTCAAAATAGTGCGAAGCCTACAAAGCACAACGGTTAATGTCATTCAAAATCAATATGCAGAGAGTTCTAATGTCAAAAGGTTGCTCAAGTTTTGAGAGGCCAACCTGTTTCGAGGTTCAGTTGACTAAGAAAAAAACATTATTCTGCATAGAGAAAATACCCACAAGCTCTCACCCCAATGCGAAGTGCCTAATTTCTTAGGGAAAGAGAGTAATTGTAACTGAAGAGAGAAAATTTTATTGAAGGTATTATACTTTCGCTATAGCTTAATCATGTAACTATACTTCAATTTTGTTCAATTTCACTAACTAGACTTTAATTTAGTTTCAATCGAATAAATCTGTCACTTGAACTGACGAAAATTAATGACATGGTAGTTAATAAAGGATATCCATAATTTATTTCAATGAAATGGTAATTATTTCATGTCAACAACTAATACTTACATGTGATAATCGAAAAACATAATTTCTTAACTGCCGTTGGTAAAATTGGACAAAGTTAATTAAATTGAAATCAAATTAAAGTATAATCACCCAATTAAAATTATAGTTATCCTATTCAAATGAGATGAAATTAAAATACAATTACCTTATTAAACTAAAGTAAAAGTATAATTACCACGAATGAAATTTACCCTAGCTTTAAGATTAACACTTCACAAGTGCATGAATGACATGCATTTCAAGTTGAAGATAGTATAGTAACATTGTAGAATACTTTATACTACGCCTTATCAAACAAGCCACAAGTCCAGACCAACAACTCATATTGGACAAACTATAACTTCATCATCAATGACTAAGAGGGAAGTTGGCACTTCATTAAATGAAGCCAAGTGCGAAATTCTTTCTAAGAATGCTCGAATTGAATCTTACAATCCGGCAACATACCTAGGTTCATAATCTAGTGTAAAACTATAGCCCTATTAGCCGAACTTCAATTAGCTACAAAGATATAGTACGAAAGTGAATCAACAAGGAGCTACAAAGGACAAGAAGAAATCTTTTACCAATCATAATGTTATATAAACAGGTCAACTTTTTGTATGGGCATCACATTTGTTTTCTCTTCAGGGGAAAAAGAATCTACAATCCATACTCTTCATTTTTATACAATTTTACAGCTTATACTTCCATTTCTGGCTCTAGATATAAAGTATTTCGACATTGGTCTTCCTCATCGTGAGGCCACCAACGATAAAGTCAAAATTGAAAGTACAGAAGCCACTCTTAATTTAAACTGTACGCAAACACTTAAAATCCCCTTCATTGTTTCATACTTGCCCTCAAATTTCCCATAGTACATCAATCAGGAGAAAGATTATCTAATTGCAAAACAACCATCCAATTGCATAACTTAAAAGTACAAATTTCACAGAGACAACTGAATATCATCTGCTCAAAAAGGAGGGGAAAAGGAAGAAAATGTACTATTAATCCACTTAAGCTACGATTCACATAATCACACTATTCTAATACCATTTTTCATCTAAAATAAAATAAAATAATTCCTAGGTACACTCTTAAAACAGTAGAAGACAAATGTTATGCAAGCAATTTTCCTCTGACAAATAATCCATTAAAAAATATAAAAAATAAATATTTTCAATTTTTCAATATTTAAATTAATTATGGCCGATAAAACACAAATTGAAATGTAAAAAAGATCGGAAACAAACCGTTAGTTGAGTGCGATGAAGACTGAAGAAAAATGTACTTATAGTTCAAATCTAAAATTCTTCAAAGTTTTAGGGAGATTCCCCGGCACGTTCGAGAGGAGCCCCGTCGCTAAACACCTACTCACCCAAGGAAACAACCCATTAAAATTAATTTATGAAGAAGCCTCAAGGCTTAAGCCATCTAGGTTTTTATTTCTTCAACAAGGCTGCTGAGCAATTGAATTGAGGGAGGTTAGTGGGTTTCAAACAAAGAAATAATTTTTTTTTTTGGCCCCTTCAAGAGTTTGGATTGACACGGTGGGCTCTTGGAACTTAACACAGGTCCGGCTATGGTGTGCTTGCTTCACAAGTCGTCGATGGTAGGGCGGTGGGTGGCGATTGCAGTGAGGGAGAGGGGAGAGTTTAGGGATGGTTTTGGTCAAAGTGTCGGTCGGTTTCTCTCTTGCTTGTTTTTGTTTTTCATTTGGCCGTGTTTTTTTTTTTTTTTTTTTTTTTTTTTTTTTTTTTTTTTTTGGGCCTTTTTTTTTTTTTTTTTTTTTTTTTTTTTTTTTTGCTTTTCTAACACTTTGTCATTTCATTCTGACATAGTACACAGGTTTTGTACAAGGATATATAAGGTATTCAAATAATTCAGAGAGTCAAATATGTCCTAAAATGACATTTTTGATAGAACTTTTAAAATGTGAAATTTTTTATAATCGCAAGGCAAATTTTGACATCCAATGAAATTTCCTCTAAAAAAAAATTGATTTTTTGGCTTTAAAAATCAGCTTCAAACAAGGGCTAAATTAGTAACCTACATCTTTGACACCTTTTTGCATAGAGAACTCAGAATGCTAGTCATCGCACAATGTGGAAAACCTAATTTGGAGACATTAGTCTCCCATTGAGCACTAAGTTCTCTTCATAAATTTTACTTATAAAAAATCCAGTTGCATCATTTTGAATATTATTCAAAATTTTCTAGTTTAAAATGACTAGCACGTGAACTTTCAAGTATTTAGCTCTATTGTCACTTTTCTGAAAGTGTGGTGCATATAAAAACTAGAAATTGTTTCCCATCGATTTTGTCTTAGTAACTAGAAACTCTAGACTTTATTGGCACTTGTTTACTTTGTAAATGTATGGTTTTGTTTAATTATTGTTTTCATGTGCAAAGAGCTAAAGTGAAAATCCTGTTAGACCACTTTATGATTGTGGAATTCACAAAATATGTAGTTTTTTGCATTTTATCACAAGAAATTCAAATCTTTTATTTCTAAACTTGTGATCTGACAATTTCAATATAGAGCAAAGTAATTTTCTATGAAAGGACTATGATGCTGCAGCAACTAGGTAATTCTAATCATGTGTTTCAAAGCAAATGAGATCTAAGAGGAAGATCTACTTTAGGGTGGCACAAGGGAATTATCGTAGTTCCGAGGACGTGGACGAAATTAACACAAACCATGGTTGGAGTGGTAACTTTGCTCCCATGGCTTACCAAAAGGGAAACCACCGGTCAGACATAGGGTAATTCTTCAAGCTGTAAGAATGTGAAGGAGAAGAGTAAAGGGGGGTTGGTTGAAGCATCAGCACCACGTCGTTGTCTAAGAACGAAGAAAATGAATTATGGTACCTTTTAAAGACTTTTTAATGACTTTTATTTCAATTAGATTTTACTTAGAAATGTCACTCTATCTTTTGCTAATTCTTATTTGTTTCCTCGTTTTGCTCGGCATTGCATCATCATATCTTCCTATGTAAATAACGATACTTGGGTCCTAATGTAGGTATTACATGTGAAAATATTTTGGTTTGGTGCGTCTCCCATGTGATTTCATTTTAGATGCCATTTGAAATTTTATTTTATTTTTTGCGTTGTACAATGTCTGACTTCATTTAAGTTTTTCTAATTAAAGTTGTTCAAAAGACTCATATTTGGATTTATTAGTTTGTGAGGCTTTACTTTTAAGGAAGTTGGACCAAAGAAACGAATAAGTCTGGTTATATTGCTTCATGATATGCTAAATTAGTGCAATTTCTTATGATATTACCCCGTTCACAACTGATTCTTGAATTGCAAATAATTAGCATGTAAAAATGTTTGTGTCTACAAGATGATAAAATCTTTGTTTTGATAGCACGCTATCAGGCCCTAAAACCTCCTGCCCCGAAGGTCAACTGCTTGACTTTCATGACATACAAATCTTTCAGCCATTAGAATTTATAAAAGACCAGCTAATTACAATTTTCATTTGGGTGGATGAAAATCAAATTTTCACGATGCAGGGAAAGCTAGATCAAAAGCAAAGGCAGGCCTGGATGAAGTTATTGCTAAAAACCAATGGATCTAACAAACCATTCTCATAGTCATAGCATGTGATGAACAATATTAAAAAAAAACATACCTCCAATGGTTTGCAAAACTTGATTAGAAGCCATGAGAGATCAATAAAGAACTTGCAGATCTGATAAAAAACGAGACAAGGAGGCTAGGGTTGTTTTGAATCCAATTCTTCAATCTTATTAACTATACACACACTAAAGAGAGTTTGAAAACCCTTTTGGCGGCCCACAAGCCCAATGGGTAAGCTTGGGCAAGAAAGAAGAATAGACTCAAGGGCCCAAAGAAAGACAAGTGGTGTAACGTTGTCCATCCCATAAATGGCTCAAACTATTAATTGTCATTATATTATGTTAGTCCACAAAATTAATCCAACATTATCCCACTTGGACTACATAATCTTAACACAAATGCTTTCGTAACAACATACAAAGCCAAAACTAATCACACATAACCAACACATCGATAGGATGCTTATGATATATATAATCAGGCGCTACAAATCCAAAAGCATGACAATAACATTTAATATTATCATTTTGTCACTTATCAAATCACAAAGATATATGGTATCATAAGATAGTGACATATATCCATAATATGCATGAATTACACCAAAGCTTCAAGCAATCCTCACAAAATATATAAAGAATAGCAAACTCCCACTGAAACAAAGAAATTAGGCTCCCAACAATCCCATGCAGGAGACGTGTTCTTGAAACACACAAATAGGTAAACCTTTAGTTAGTGGGTCCACCAACATGTTTCTTGTAGGCGTGTGCTCAATAGTAATGAGGGACTCTGCAACTTTCTCTTTGACAAAGTAGAACTTGATATCAATATGTTTGGAATGAGAAGTGCTCCTAGTGTTTTGAGAGAAAGATACAGCTGCGAAATTGTCACAATATCATTTCAGCGGTCTCGAAATAGAGTCTATAACTCCTAATGCTAAAATGAAGTTCCGCAGCCACACATGACAAGTAGCCTCATAACACGACACATACTCTGCCTCTATGGTCGAAGAAGTTGTAAGTGTTTGTTTAACACTTTTCCACGAAACAACTCCTCTTTCCATCATAAAGATGTACCCAGAAGTGGATTTCTTATCATCCACGCAACCTGCATAATCGGAGTCACTGAAACCAACCACTTCAAGAGTGTCGGTACGTCGATATGTCAACATGAGATCCTTGAGGTACCTCAAAACTTTCTTAGCCGCTTTCCAGTGGCTTTAACCAGGATCATTCAAGTATCTAGCAAGCACACTAACTGCAAAGGCAATATCACGACATGTGCATACTTGAGCATCCATTAGGCTGCCAACAACAGAAGCATAAGGGACTGTTTTCATCCGATCTCTCTCAACATCATTTTGAGGACATTGTGCTTTCGAGAACTTATCACCCTTCACAATTGGAGTCTTCACAAAAGAACAAGACTAGATATTGAACCTCTTCAAGATACGATCAATGTAAGTACGTTGCGACAATTTGAGAACACCATTGGCCCAATCACGAAGGATCTATATACCCAAGACATATGATGCTACACCAAGATCTTTCATGTCAAAATGGCCAAACAATAGTTGTTTTGTCTCAAACAATAAGTCAGTGTCATTATCAGCAAGCAATATATCATCAACATACAAAACCAAAAATATGTACTTGCTCCCACTGACCTTCATGTATATACATTGATCAACCATGTTTTCCTTGAAATCGTTACCAGTGATAATTTTATCGAACTTGAGATACTACTGCCTTGAAGCTTGTTTCAACCCATAAATTGACTTGTGGAGCTTATAAACCATGTTTTCTTTTCCAAATACCTCAAAACCAATAGGTTGAATCATGTAGACATCTTCATTTAAATCTCCATTCAAGAAAGCCATTCTTGCATCCATTTGATGAAGTTCCAAGTCGAAATGCGCCACAATTGCCATAATGATCTGTAAAGAATCTTTAGTTGAAACAGGTGAGAAGGTTTCCTTATAATAAATACCTTTTCGTTGGCTATAGCCCTTAACTACTAGCTTTGCCTTATATCTTTCCACTTGACCTTTAGCATCACGTTTGGTTTTGAATACCCATTTGCAGCCAATAGGTCTACAACCTTTTGGTAATTCTACCAAGCTCCATTCTTCACGCTGCGACATAGAGTTCATCTCATCATTCATAGCATTCATCCAAAGATTAGATTGAGGACTAGAGATGGATTCCTTGTAGGTAGTTGTATCTGATGTGTCACCAATGTCATACTCATGCTCTTGCAAGTAGACAATGTAGTCATCAGAGATTGCAGGTCTGCGAACTCTTTCTGATCTTCTTAAATGTGCATCTTCTATGGCTATATCAGGAGCTTCTTGTATATTTGCTCAACAGGTTCATTCTAACCGGCTATTGGATGCTGGTTAACTATAGGGCCAATTGTTGGAGCGAAAACGACAGGCACAGGGACAATAACTGGGTATTGTCTGAACACAATTTCTCTAAGCCTTTGGCTTGTACCAGTGTCATCCTCGAAATAGATTGCCCGATCTGATCAATAACTCTAGTAGTAACCAATGGACAGTAGAACCTAGATCCCCTCGACCCCACACAATAACCAATAAAGTAGCCGTTGACGGTCTTAAGGTCAAGTTCCTTGGATTATGAATTGCAGGGTCTTACTTCTGCTTTACAACCCCAAACATGAAAATGATGTAAAGTGGGTTTCTTCTGTGACTACAACTCATAAGAAGTCTTGGGAATAGACTTACCAGGCACCTGATTCAAAATATAAGCTGCAGTTCTCAAAACATCACCCCATAGGAACTCTGGCAAGGAAGAGTTTGCCAACATACATCGCACCATGTCAAGAAGTGTGCGATTTCTTCTTTTCGCAACTCCATTTTGCTGAGGTGTACCAGGTATTATATATTGAGCATCAATACCACATTCCTGTAGGTACCTTGCAAAAGGTCCGGGGTGCCGTCCCGTTTCATCATATCTCCCATAATACTCACCACCTGTATTAGAACGAACCATTTTGATCTTTTTCCTTTATTGAAGCTCTTCCTTTGCTTTGAAGGCTTTAAAGGCCTCCAAAGAATCAAACTGCTCATGAATGAGCTCAACGAAATCATAACGGGAAAAATCATCAATAAAAGTGATGAAGTATTTGTAACCACCCATAGCTGGAGGAGTAAAAGGCCCACAAATATCAGTATGGATTAATCCAAGTAATTCTGTGCACCTGTCAACTTTGTTGTTTCTAACCTTGGCAGTCAACTATCCTTTTATGCAGTCAACACAAGTGTCAAAGTCTGAGAAGTCAAGATCCTGCAGAATCCCATTCTTTATCAATCTTTCCATTCGTTGCCTAGAAATATGGCCTAATCGTTTGTGCCATAGAATGGAAGGTTTTTTCATCCAATCTTGACCTTTTTGTGGTAGCAACAGTATTAAGACAAAAAGAAGAAGAAGCCAAAAAAGACACATCCACCAAATCAAGTTTATATAGATTACCACATAAAATTCCATTTCCAATCAAAACAGAGTCACGGTACAATATAACTTTTCCAGTTCCAAAAAGAAAACTATAACCAGATCTATAAAAAATAAACACAGATATTAAATTCCTCTTAATCGAAGTTATGTATGCAACTTCATACAACTCCAAAAAATATCCAGTGGTAAGCTGTAATTTGACTGTCCCCAAAATTCAACTTTAGTTCTTGTACGGTCTCCCATATATACATGGTGCTCCATACTAGTTAGTTCCCTTCTGCTTGTCATCTCTTACAAGGAATTGGTAACATGAATTGTAGCACCAATGTCTAACCACCAAGTATTAGAAGGAACATCAACAATATTTGACTCCAGGCAAACATTGACTAAAAGATTACCTTTCTTTTCCATTCTGGCCTTGAGCTTCAGGCAATCTGTCTTCTTGTGCCCAAACTTTTTGCAGTAATTGCATTTTCCTTTAGAGCCCTCATTCTTGAGAACATTGAAAGCTAAGGGCGCTCCTTGCCCATTTTCTTTGTTACCCATGTTCTGTTACTTGAAGGGCATGTTGTCATTGGTATTCTTTTGTAGAGGCTTTTTTTTCTGACCATTATTGTTCTGGTTCATTACCATAGCCACACTTTTTGCCCTTCCCTTTTTCATGTCATCCTCTTCCTTGGCGAGAATGGTAGTCATCTTCTCTACAATCCATTGTTCTTTCTGAGCATTGTAACTGGACCTAATGGAGTCAAACAGTGAGGGAAGAGTCCTCATAATGAACCACACAATGTAGTCCTCATCAAGTTCCATGCCAGTTGCCTTGATCTTCTGATAACAGGGCACAATATTGTCAATGTGCTCTCTAATTACACTAACACCATCATAAATAGTGGAATGTAAAGTACTTAGAAGCTCATTCTTTTCATTCTAGGAGAACTTTTTGTACTTTTTTGTTGATAGCTTCTAGAAATGCCTTAGCGGTCTCAGGTTTTGCAATGCTATCACGTATAGAGTCCTCCATGTGATACCTCATGATCTTTAAACAACACCGATTTGAATACTCCCAGTCATCATACAGTTTCTTTTCATCGACAGAAGTTTCAACAGTGGGCTTAGGAAGAGAGTCCTCTCTCAAGGCCAAGTCCAACTTCATGATGGTAAGATTAATCATGAGAGATTTAAGCCATTGTTTGTGATTAGTCCCATTTAGCTTTAGAATGGCAGAAAATTGAGGATTGCCTAAAGCTGAAGAAAAAACACAAGAGCGACATTAATATGCATGTGAAAGACACGATCATGGTATTCACTCTTTCTTCAACTTTCTTAAATGATCCACGAAAGTGATCATCAAATGCTAGAGTCCATTGACTCATTCACAGGTAAGAGCAATACATTTAGTATCACAACCAAATGCATTAATCAACTATCGATAGGATATTAAAATTGTGCTGGTTTATAATATTTCATGCATTCTCTTCAGCAATCTAAGCGTCCTACCAAATAATGATTTATCGAGAGGGCAAATTCACTATCCATATGGATCTTAGTATAATGTCATTAAGCGGAAACATAAACAATACAACAATCCTGATAATTTATCATGACTATCCTTGCGAGGGGTGGGTACATAGTCACTCCAAAAAATATCGATATATAACTAAAAAATATAATCAACATGGACAAAATATATATTCATCTTAAAAAAAAAGATCATCCACTATTATTATTATTATTTTAACCCTAACCGGATCTTTATATGAAGGCATGTAAATTCTCCAAGAAGGAGATTTATCCATCAATTTACCGAGAACAAACTTCTCAGAGACACTCCGTAAAGAAATCATCCTGGCCTTATATAACAAATTTCATAAGCAAATTCATTTGGGTGAATGACCGCACGACCAAAAATGCACAACCAATGTGTCTAAGTGCTGAAAAGCTGAAATTGAAACCATAGTCATTAGCTTCCAACACTTACACACATCCAGTGTACATCCGGTCCCCATCACAAAGAATCTTGTTCCTCATCATTCCAATTTTGTCTTTCTAAATTTTGAGCATCAAACTACTCAAATGATTGTTCTGTCGTAATGGAAGGCTTTACTCTTTATCAATTTGTCTTAAATCAAAAATCCCCTTTTGATAAAAAAAAAAAAAAAGATATTGCGGAGATAGGATTTGAACCCGTGACCTTTTTGAAAAAAAAATATAGCTATAAAAATGGAAGGCGGGCTCTGATACCAATTGCTAAAAATCAATGGATTTGACAAACCCTTCTTATAGTCATAGCATGTGAAGAACAATAATAAAAGAAAACATATTTCCAGTGGATGGCAAAACTTGATTAGGAGCCATGGGAGATCAATAAAGAACCTGCAGATCTGATAGAAAACGAGACAAGGAGGCTAGGGTTCTTTTGAATCCAATTCTTCAATCTTATCAACTATATATGTGTGTGTGTGTGTGTGTGTGTGTGTGTGTATATATATATGTGTGTATGTATGTGTATATATATATGTGTGTGTGTGTGTGTGTGTGTGTGTGTATATATATATATATATATATATATATATAATTTGAAAACCCTTTTGGTGGCCCACAATCCCAATGGGTATGCTTGGGAAAGAAAGAAGAATGAACCCGGGGGCCCAAAGGAAGGCAAGTGGTGTAATGTTATCCATCTCATAAATGGCCCAAAATGTCAATTTTCATTATATTATGTTAGTCCACAAAATTAATCCAACAGTTATTCCACATAGTAAAGTGAAGATAATGTTTGCAACAAAGTGCTGTTCTGAGGTTATAAACTAAATTGTGGCTTCAAAAAAATATTTGTACAAGATCTTGCATGGAACCTATCTGCAAAAAGGCAAGTTACAAGTCGTGCATCCAGGCTTGGCCAGAAGAAAGTAGTGTACACATACCATCTAATGACATTTGTGGGAAAAGTTTTCCTTCAAGAAAATCTTTCGTTGGGAACCCATCACAATAGGTAGTGCAGAAAAATGGAACCTGTAGCGATGAAAAAAATTGATTCTTTGAGTTCATAATTAGGGCAGGAGCTCAGAATTTAGGCTAAAAGTAAGAAAATCTCAATTTTCCATAACCAATAAATATTTATAGAGAGTGTGCATTGTTGGAAAAATGAGTAAATGGGTCATTTTTGGCATAAGTTTGAGTGGGACCCGTTGGTCTGATTTGGAAGATCAAAGTTGATTTGTGTTATCCTCCGTGAGAGCATCGAAACCATTTATTTACTTGCCAAAATTGATTAACAGATGAATGAGAAATTAGAGTTCAAAGTTGGCCATTGGAAGATGGTTTATGTGGGAAAAGTGACATTTGTCCCACATAAGAAAATGAAGAAAGCATAAACCACTTTATATATGCCTACACTTTGGAATGGTGTAATCATGTGTAGCATCGAGGCTCTCTCCACGTGCGCGAGCAAGGGGTGCAAATCTCGGACCGAAATAGCCTTCAGACCTTGAACTTAGGTGCGGGCGCGACCTGCGCACACAAATGTTGGACCGAACAAGGCAAAATTCGTCCCTTCGAAGAGCCCACGTTTTGCAATTTTTTTGCTTTCTCCAATGACTTTTGAGTTTCTGAACCTGCAAAAACTACAATGGACTCCCAATGGTCATGGTGTTAATGGCAGTAACTCCAATGGACTCCCAATGGTCACAATGTTAATGGGCAGTATGCCTATAAAAAGGCTCACTCTCCAACAATCTAACACACTCGAAAAACTCACCTACATTCTTGCATACACAGTTTCTTCTTTTCTGCATTCCTTGTCCAATAAGGTCTTGTTCTTGTGGTGATATCGTTCGGATACTATATCAGTTCGCCAGAGTAGTATTTGCGGTGCTCAGATTCTACTATATACCGTTGTATCCTGGGAAACAGACACTCGAATTAAAACTCAAGCACGTACGATGAGAGGGCGAATCTGTTTTAAGGACACTATATTTACACAGGCCTCGGGTTAAAAGTTTATATGAAGTTATAAGCATGTCGTTAAATTTTTTTTGTTCTCTGAAATTTCTGTTAATTTTCAGCTTTCCCGTTTAGATTTATTAAATTAACGTGTTTTACATAACTTAATATAATTTATTTGTAAATTAGATTAATATATTGTGGTTTATGATAATTTAGTTTATTGTGTAATTAACTAATATTATAAACCGGTATGAGAAAACCCGGTGTTTAATCTTATTGTATGTGTAAAATCAAGTTTGTGAAAATTCGGTATACAATCTGTGCATATACGGTATGCTGCATATACGATAAGTGCAATCTCGGTATCTAAAATGCATATACGGTACCCGTAAATTCGGTATCATTCCACCAACATAATTTCTAACAAACTTAAAATAGATTCTATACACATTGGTAGTAAATAAATTGTTTAATTTATTAAAATAAACAAGTCGTTTATTAGAAACTAATATTTGTTTCATCTTCAAAAATGGCTACCGACCCAACGAACATGGATGTGACCCAAACTGCTCTTGCTGGAAATCAGGCTATGGGCTCTACTGTGGCTCAAGGGCCAAGCTCCGTTATGGCACAGACTGTGGCTAAGTTGCCAAGTCATGTTGTGAGTCAAACTATGGCTCCAACTGTGTCGGTTAATCATGGAGAAAAATCGGAAAAATTCAATTGCTTGAATTTCAAGAGGTGGCAGCAGAAAATACTATTTGATCTGACCACTTTGAATCTTGCGAAATTATTGACTGAGACTGCTCTAAAACTTAATGAGGGTGAAGGAGATGTGCAAGCAGTTAGTGCACTTGATGCATGGAAGCATTCGAACTTCTTGTACCGAAACTATAATATGAACAGGTTAGCAGATTCGCTGTACAATGTGTATAGTACTATGAAAACTGTTAAGGAGCTGTGGGAGTCTTTGGATCGGAAATATAAAACTGAGGATGCCGAAGCTAAAAAGTTCATTGTCGGCAAGTTCCTAAACTATAAGATGGTGGACTCCAAAACAGTTATTAGTCAAGTGCATAACTCTAAGTGATTCTTCACGAGATTCATGTCAAAGGGATGAGTTTGAGTGAAACTTTTCAAGTGGCTGCAATTATTAAAAAATTGCCCCCCCGCATGGAAAGATTTCAAGAATTATCTGAAACACAAACGAAAGGAAATGAATGTTGAAGAACTAATTGTTAGACTTCGAATTGAAGAAGACAATAAAAGTTCTGAAAAGAAGTGGTTCAATCCTGGTGTGGCTAAAGCCAATGTTGTGGAGTATGGTCAAAGTAGTAAGACCCACAAAAACAAGTTTGGGCCATCCGGTGGCAAAGGGACAAAGCTAGGACCGAAAGGTGGAATTTCTAAGAAGAAATTTCAAGGAAAATGCTTCAATTGTGACAAAGTAGGCAACAAGTCTTCGGAGTGCAGATTGCCAAAGAAGAAGAAGAAAGAAGCAAATATGGTTGACTACATGGCACATGATGTGTCTGAAATCAATCTCGTAGCCGTAATTTTTAAAGTGAACATGGTGGGTTCAAACCCAAAAGAATGGTGGATTGACACCGGTGCTACGAGACATGTGTGCTTTGATAAAGAGTTATTTGCTACATTCGAAGCAATTGAGAATGGAGAGAAGTTGTTTATAGGAAATTCAGCAACTTCTGTGATTAAGGGTCAAGGAAAGGTTGTTCTGAAGATGACCTCGGGAAAAGAGCTGACTCTTAACAATGTGCTGTATGTACCGAAAATTCGCAAGAACCTAGTGTCCTGGTCGCTTTTGAATAAGCATGACTTTCGCATTGTATTTGAGTCAGACAAAGTTATTTTGTCTAAGAGTGGAATGTTTGTCAGAAAAGGTTATGTTTTCGACGGTATGTTCAAATTGAATGTAATGGTTGTTAAACCAAAAATGAATAAAGTAAACTCTTCTACTTACTTGCTTGAGTCTTCCAATCTATGGCATGATAGACTAGGACATGTTAACTATGATACTTTACGTAAACTAGTTAACTTGAATTGTATACCCGAGTTCCACATTGATTCCAAACATAAATGTGAAACTTGTGTTGAGGCAAAATTGACAAGGTCATCCTTTAAATCAATCGAGCGAAACACAGAACCACTTGATTTAATTCACAGTGACATATGTGATTTAAAATTTGTACAAACAAAAGGCGGCAACAAGTATTTCATTACTTTTGTCGACAATAGCACTAAATACTGTTATGTGTCTTTGCTCAAAAGTAAGGATGAGGCTATAGAGAAATTTATTCTCTATAAGAATGAAGTTGAAACGCAACTCAATAAGAAAGTTAAGGTGTTGAGAAGCGATCGAGGTGGTGAGCATGAAGCACCGTTTGCTGAATTCTATGTGCAACACGGAATTATACATGAAACCACTGCACCTTACTCATAGAAACAAAATGGTGTTACTGAACGTAAAAATCGTACGTTAAAGGAAATGATGAATGCAATGCAAGTAAGTTCTGGATTACCTCAGAACATGTGGGGGGGAAGCTGTGTTATCAGCAAATTACCTTTTAAATAAGGTGCCCCAGAAGAAAATGGAAAAGACTCCTTATGAATTATGGAAAGGAAGAAAGTCTTCTTATAAATACTTACGAGTGTGGGGATGTCTTGCTAAAGTGGCTGTCCCAACATCAAAGAAGGTAAAGATAGGCCCAAAAACTGTAGATTGCATCTTCATTTGCTATGCACATAATAGTAGTGCTTATCGATTTCTTGTGTATGATTCTAAAATCCTAGAGATACACAAAAAACGATAATGGAATCAAGAAATGCTTCATTCTTTGAACATGTATTCCCATACAAGTCTAAAGAGGAAGCAAGCTCTTCTAAACGGACATATGAGACTATGGCTGAAAAAAGTCAAGACCAAGAGTTAGAAGAGGAAATTGAGGTTGAACCAAGACATAGCAAAAGGGAAAGGACAGAAAAATCTTATAGTCCTGATTTTCTGACCTATATGCTAGAAAGTGAACATCAAAGCTATCAAGAAGTTGTGAACTCATCGGAAGGACCTCAATGGAAAGATGCCATTAAAAGTGAAATAGATTCCATATTGCAAAAACATACATGGGAGCTAGTGGATCTTCCTCCAAGAAGTAAACCACTAGGTTACAAATGGATTTTCAAAAAGAAAATGAAAGCAGATGGAACTATCGAAAACTACAAGGCCAGGTTAGTAATCAAAGGTTACAGACAACACGAAGGCCTTAATTACTTTGATACATATTCTCCAGTGACAAGAATAACATCTATTAGGATCATACTTGCGATCGCCGCTCTGCAAAATCTTGAAGTACATCAAATGGATGTTAAAACTGCATTTTAGAATGGAGATTTAGATGAAGAAATCTATATGGAAGAACCCGAGGGGTTTTCATCACCAGGACAGGAAAAAAAATCTGCAAATTGGTGAAGTCATTGTATGGCTTGAAACAAGCTCCAAAATAGTGGCACGAAAAATTTGACAATGTCATGATGGAATGTGGATTTAAAATCAACGAGTATGACAAATGTATTTATGTTAAAGACACTGAAAATGGTTATGTCATTTTATGTATTTACGTTGATGACATGCTTATTGTTGGTAGTAACGACAAGATGGTTAAATCCACTAAAAATATGTTAAATTCGAGATTTGACGTGAAAGATATGGGATTAGCTGATGTTATACTTGGAATTAAAATTTCACGAACATAAGATGGGATCATTCTAAGCCAGTCACAATATGTGGACAAAATTTTAGAAAAGTTTAGTAAGGATGATTTTGGGATAGCTAAAACACCAATAGATACAAGTCAGCATCTATCCAAAAATAAAGGTGAATGTATCTCTTAAGTAGAATATTCGAGAATTATTGGAAGTCTAATATACTTGATGAGTTGTACAAGACCAGACATAGCCTACACAGTTAGTAAATTGAGTAAATACACGAGTAATCCAGGAGCTGATCACTAGAGAGGAATAACAAGAGTACTGAGGTACCTTATATATACTCGTAATTTTGGACTGCACTATACCAGATATCCAGCAGTCATTGAAGGATACAGTGATACTAATTGGATATCTAATATAAAAAACTCAAGGTCCACCAGTGGATTTGTATTCACATTGGGAAGTGCTGCCATATCGTGGAAATCCTCTAAGCAAACGGTTATAGCCAGATCTACGATGGAATATGAGTTTATAACTCTAGATAAATGCGGTGAAGAGGCCGAATGGTTGCGCAACTTCTTAGAGGATATTCCAAGATGGTCAAAACCTGTGCCAGCAATTTGCATAAATTGTGACAGTCAATCAGCAATGGGAAGGGCACAGAGTAACATGTACAATGGTAAGTCTAGACATATACGTCGTAGACACAATACCATAAGACAACTACTCTCAACTGGATTTATCACTATTGACTATGTAAGGTCAAAAGATAACATTGCGAATTCGCTAACCAAAGGGTTAAATAGAGAGTTAGTTGGAAAATCATCGAGAGGAATGGGACTTAAGCCCTAGGACGGATAAGTCAATACAAAGGAAACCCAACCTAGTTGACCGGAGATCCCAAGATCTAGGTTCAAAGGGACAACCTAATTGTAAAGACTTGATTGAATCACTGTGGGGGATGTTACCTCATGTCCATTCCTATGATGTAATAGTGATGCCCATAAGGATGAAGGATAAGCAGTAGGTTTTTAATGATTCTTATGCATCGTAAATCGAGCCAAGTAATGCGGGTTACTTGTAATAAAAAATCACCTATGTGAGAAAGAAGAGGGACCGCTTCTATGAGAATTGTGTGGGGCTCAATTCTTAGAAACTCTCACAGAACCAGGCGTATGTTCTTGGCCAAAATGAACATAATAATGAGAACTAAATTGTGTTAGAAAAAATCGTGTGTAGAGTATATGATCGTTTACACAAACGGCAGAACAGTTTAAGGACAACGCGTCTACTGATCAACTAGTAAAGTAAATATACTTTCACAAGGGAAAGTTCAAAGGGTAATATCTACCTATCTTATGCAGGTTCAACCGTTGAACTTTATCACCAAGTCTCTCGTGTCACGTTTCCGTGTCTCTCCCAATTTTCATTCATGTGGGGGATTGTTGGAAAAATGAGTAAATTGGTCACTTTTGGCATAAGTTTGAGTGGGACCCGTTGGTCCGATTTGGAAGATCAAAGTTGATCTGTGTACTCCTCCATGAGAGCATCGAAACCATATATTTACTTGCCAAAATTGATTAACGGATGAATAAGAAATTAGAACTCAAAGTTGGCCATTGGAAGATGATTTATGTGGGAAAAGAAACATTTGTCCCACATAGGAAAATGAATAAAGCATGAACCACTTTATATATGCCTACACTTTGGAATGGTGTAATCATGTGTAACATAGAGGCTCTCTCCATGTGCGCGCACAGGGGGGTGAAAATCTCGAACCGAAATAGCCTTCGAACCTTGAACAAGGTAAAATTCGCCCCTTCGAAGAGCACACGTTTTGCAATTTTTCGCTTTCTCCAATGACTTTTGAGTTTTTGAAACTGCAAAAACTCCAATGGACTCCCAATGGTCACGATGTTAATGGGTAGTAACTCCAATGGACTCCCAATAGTCACAATGTTAATAGGCAGTATGCCTATAAAAATGCTCATTCTCCAGCAATCTAATACACTCGAAAATCTCATCTACATTCCTGGATACACAGTTTCTTCTTTTCTACATTCCTTGTCCAGTAAGATCTTGTTCTTGTGGTGATATTGTTCGGATACTAGATCAGTTCGCCAGAGTAGTATTTACGGTGCTCAGATTCTACTATATGCTGAATATACGGTATATTGCATATACGGTAAATGCAATTTCGGTATCTAAAATGCATATACGGTACCCGTAAATTCAGTTTCATTCCACCAACATAATTTCCAACATACATTTCTTGTGCAGGACATGTGCACAAGACGAAAACTCATGCACCGAATGCATGCATGGGGAAAATTTAGACTCGTCAATTGGATAGTTTTTATTCATTTATTGAATTTCCAGTTGCTTTATTTTCTATCAGGTATTATTTTGTTTATGCATTTTGCGAAAATATTATGTAAAACTAATATATGTATGGTTATCAAATGTTCATAAGCGAATTGTTTTATGCAGTTAATAGTTTAGCGACAACTTCAAAAATTCAAGTTCACATCGTTTCTGGTATCTTATTGGTTTTCGTTTTTATTAATTAGAGAGTCACTAGATAGTGATTCATAGTTAATTTCATATAAAGAAACTCCAAACAAAGACAATGATAAAAGAGTATGCCTCTAAAAATTTAAAAATATTCACATTGATTTTGCTAAATCAACACTTTCCACTTTAGCTTCTCTAGGATAAATGTAAATTCAATTATCAACTCCCCCTTGAAAAAATGGAATAGCTTTAACGTGGCACTTATTCTTTGTCAGCCAATGCCACAACATAAAGAATCTAAAACAATGTTAGATAATCAAAAACTTAAAATCAGTCTTCAAACAAGTAACACATGGGATAAACATACAGCAATCAGTGATCCATAGAATTTAACAACAGATATGACAAGAAAAATCAATTACTCAATGAAAATTTAAAACGCTTTCAAAATCAATTTTATAAAAATATAAAAAGGTAGTTTATATCTTCACACTGAAAAATTTGCATACATTTTAATGATCAGTGAGTGAGACACAGAAGAGCTGATGTAATTGAAAAAAAAAAAAAAGGGCCATAACTCTGGGAAATGGAGCACTTAACAATGAGGGAGAAATATATTTTCCATAAGTCTTAACTCTGACTAGGCTTTGGGAGATCACGTAAGAAACACCCATACGCATGTTCACGCAAAAGGAGAATTAACCCTCGAGAAGCTGAAAAACTAGTTGAGGTTACAAAAAAACAATATTATGGTTTGTGGGAAAAATTATCTCAAGAAAATTTTTGTTAGAGCACATGCGTTCCCATCACAAAAGATAGTGCAGAGAAATGGAGCCTGTGGCCATGGCAAAGATTGATTTTTCGAGTTCATAATTAGGATTTAGCATCGACTTGAGGCTAAAAATAAGAAAATTTCATTTTTTCATAACCAGTAAATATACAAGCGAAGAGAACGTGTATTTCATGTGCACAAGATGCAAATTCATGGTACCCAAAAGCAGGCATGGAGAAATGAGAAATCCAAGGTACAGATGTAGGAAATTGAAACGAACCAGATTCTTGAATCTCCATATTAAAATCAATGGGAAAACAAAATAAATGCAGAAGTGTACCTTGATCCATATATCCGAGTTTTCTGAAATCGATTATGATCTTCCAACTGCTACGTGATTTCTTGATATACTTTCTCTATTGATGGGGATGCAGAGAATTCTGAAAGTAATGTACAATTGGGGACCACGACCCATATTAAATAATTAATTATTATCTTTCAACTATTTCAAATTGGCCCCTCATCAATTTAAAATAATTATTCTGGTCTCTACACTTTAATGCCATAACAATTAATACCCATTAGTCCAAAATTAAACTCAATAGATCATCTTATTGACTAAACCTTAAAGATAGCATCACACATTTTAATATATACACGTGTGGCCCCGTATGACGGAATTTCTCCAACAATATCTCACTGGGCCATACATGGAAATTACATGTTATATGATCCAAACATGTCTATTTCCAACTGGTCCAACCTTATTTCTTAAGTGAGATCAATACTGAACATAATAACAAAGTGGAATGAACTGAATACTTCATTTTTGTACAGAAAAAAATATTCAAATACACAAATGTGTCCAAAGTAAACATAATGCAACGAAAATACAAACGCTCACTAAAACATGACATCCTTAAGAAATACAACACTCATGCGAGCAGTGTGCTCATGAAAGACATTGGGTGATAATCCCTTAGTGAGCGGATCCGCAATCATGGAGTTTGTTTCAATGTGCTCTATAGAAATCTATCCACTCTGTATTATTTCCTTCACAACCAAGAACTTAATGTCAATGTATTTTGACTTAGATGAGCTTCTGTTGTTGTTAGAATATAGAACTGCCGAGTTATTGTCACAATATAACTTTAGTGGTCTTTCTATTTCATTCAGAATGTGCAGCTCAGTGACAAAATTTCGTAGCCATATTCCATGGTTAGATGCCTCATAGCATGCTACAAACTCTACTGTCATGGTAGAAGAAGATATGAGTGTCTACTTGGCACTCTTCCAAGAAATAGCTCCTTCAGCCAACAGATAGGTATAGCCTGATGTGGATCTTTTACTGTCTTGGCACCCAGCAAAATCAGAATCGGAGTACCCTATGATCTCTAACTAGTCCGATCTGCTATATGTGAGCATATAATCTTTTGTTCTCTTTAAATACCTCATAATCCTTTTGGCTGCTTTCCAATGATCCATCCCAGTGTTACTTAAATATCTGTCTAGCACTCCAACAATGAATACTATGTCCGGACGTGTACAAACTTGAGCATACATCAGACTCCCAATAGCTGATGCATAGGAAATCTTTTGAATTTCCTTATATTTAAACTGCGTTGATGGTGGCTCATTCTTCAGTTTCCATGTAGTTGATCAACACCTAGAGCCCTCCATGTTTTTAAATTGTTGTATAACAATAAGTGCTACGAATTCTTTCATCGGTATCTGAGCCCATAAGATTGATTTTCTTGTAGTATTTCATGTCTAAATATGCCTCTACATGGTTCAATTGTATTGTGAATCTTGTATGTACAAGTATGCAACCATATTTAATTCAATTATCAACTCCCTCTACGAAAAACTGTATAGCTTAGATGTGCTTCTTAATCTGTGTGAGTCATTGCCACATCATAAAGAAACTAAAAAATGGTCCATAATCAAAAAATTTAAATCAGACTTCAAAGAAGTTACACGTGAGAGGAACATACAGCAATCAGTGCTTCATCAAAATTAACAACAGATTTCACTTTTATTTATTTATTTTTTTAGCTAACAAGAGATTCCACTTGAAAACTCAATTTCACTCAGAACAATCTTAAAACCACCAAAAATCAATTTTAGAAAATGTAAAAAAATAAATAAATTATTTTGTTATCTTCTTATTGGATAAAATTATATACATTGAATGATCAATGATGGAGAAACAAAAGAGCATGATCTATGATGATGATGATAATAATAATAAAGTCACCCTAAGTCTAACAAATCAAACACTTAAAAATGAGAGAGAATATTTTTATGGGGTATGTTTTCCATTGCTATTAGCCTTGGACAATTGGTCACCCATAATAGCTGGTTGAATATTTTGAATATGGAAACTGCGTTGATGGTGGCTCATTCTTCAGTTTCCATGTAAGTTGATCAACACCTAGAACCCTTCATGTTTTTAAATTATTGAATTACGATAAGTGCTATACGAATTCTTTCATTGGTACCTGAGCCCATAAGATTGATTTTCTTGTAGTATTTCATGTTGAAGTATGCCTCTACATGGTTCAATTGTATTGTGAATCTTGTACGTTCAAGTATGCAACCAAATTTAATATTGAGAAGTGCTACATGTACATAATTGTCTACATAATAGTGTCCATAATTATATGTGGTACTGGATCCAACCTTTTATTCAAATCTCACACTTGCACATTAACCATCGGATAATTGCCACATCACATTATGGACACAATTATGTGCAATAATTATGTACAAATAGAATTTTTCTTTAATATTAATGGCATCTTTAGATATAGTATCTAAAATTAACATAGCTTTGAATTATATATCTCATATGCAATAGTGTTCAATAGCAAAATTTCATCAATTTTCATTTTTGTATTTAGAAGAAAATTGAGTACCTAATAGAGATAGCCTCAACTTTGAAATATTATAAATTTCTGTGGACTAATGTTTTGTATTTTCTGTAAGCTTACCAATCAAATGTAGCATTCTCAGTTTGGAAATAAAATGAGAAAGTTATAATGTCTCAAAAGTTGGAATAATTTTCTGAAAAGTTTTGTAAACATGTGAAGGAGATGAACAGTATATAAATATTGTTCATCACTCTCTGTCTATTGTGTTGTATCAAACACTGTATTAGATACGAAATTTGTAAAATGTGTGTCCACACCATTAAAGTCAGAACGTCAAAATTTGGGAACTGAACTATGCCTACAAGGCAGTGCATATAGGTCACATGCCGCTTATATAATGAGAGAGAACGACTTGTGTGGAATTATAAATTACTTAAAAAATAAAAAAGAATGCGGAAACCTTCTTTCCATCTCTCTATCGGATTGCTTTACCCCTTTGGTATCCCATTGGCTTATCGTGACGATATTTGTATCGGTATCTCGTTCTAATAGGCTCGTTTGCACACATTGTCTTTCGTTTGATATACTTACAGTGCATGAAAATTATTTTTTAACTCGGTTAAAATCTGAAAATTTTGTATTAAATATATAATATTTATGTAGGAGTTCTTGTTACCTAGTGCGAGCTTTTTAAGATGCTCCAATACATTAATTATCAGGTATTTTTCTTTCGGTTAGTTTACCAACCAACAATGTTGTGATGTTTGATTGGGTCAAAATCTCATCAACCAAATAAAAAAAAGTACTTCTCCTCTCTTTTTGACACCTTATGAATCCGTAAAAGATTATCAACATAGTAATGTACAACAAGCATTTTTATTCTTCTTTTATGAAATACTTTTAAAGTACTTTGGAATTCTCCCTTTTGTCAACAATGTTTCTAAAATTGCATTTAAGTAAGGAAAATATGATCTTAGTATCAAGATTTTATGATTTTAAATAATAGAGTATCCCCGAGTTCTTGAGTGGCGTTGGAATTGCACCATACATCCTCAAACTACTAATAAGTTATAGTATACCAAAAACAATTAATTAAAAAGATTCTAAAAAACTGTCGGAACATCAAAAGGAGGCTTGTAGTATCTGTCTTCATAAGGATTACCATCTTGGGGTGTGTATTACACATGATTCTCATCCAAGATAATTACATTTCAGTTGTATATAGATTACATTGGATAGTGTTCTATCAAGTGAAATAAGTCGAATTCATTCAAAACTTCTTGACATTTGCTTAATTCTTATTGTGCATTCATATCGTCTTGCTGACTAATACTTTCATATGATACCTGTGCTACAAATGCTGTTAAGAAAGGGAAGAAGGTTATGAATAAGCCCGCGTGAGATCAAAGTCACTTGTCATCCGTTCGCTCACTGTTCAACAAAGGTCATCGATATTTACTCACTTCTTTATACAAATCTCTGCCCAAGTCCAAAAAGTTCAAGTAGAAAAATAAAAAGAATGTGACGAATGGTTTCTCTTTCATTTTCAGGAAGGAGGCAGTAACGGAAAATTCTTAGGGTGGAACATCCATATTTCAATTGTGGAAGACGTCAAGACAAGCTTCATTTCAAAAGTTGGTTGCAAGAAAATGAGTTTTGGTAACATTCGAAGACATTTGGTATAAATTTTACTGCTGCTATATTTTATTTATAAGTCTCCCCCTTCAAAACTTTCTAAGTTCTGCTTATCTTTTCTGCCTGGCATTTCATAATTGTTTCTGTTTTTCAAATAGAAAAGATGAAATTGCATCCAATGTAGGCGATGGCAGGTGAAAACTCTTTTCTTCAGTATGTTGCCCATTTATAATTGTTTCTTGAATTTGCACATAATTTGCACATTGCACGTAAAAATGTATGTGTCTATACAGAAAGACAAAACCTTGTTCACATACCACGCACACCAGGATCAATTTATTCAATGATCCACAGAGTGAAGTGAAGGTAATGATTCAACAAAATGTTGTTCTGAGGCTGTAAACTTCAGGCTTCAAGGATGTTGAATGGATCAATTTATTCAATGATCCACAGAGTGAAGTGAAGGTAAAGATTCAACAAAATGTTCTGAGGCCGTAAACTTCAGGCTTCAAGGATGTTGAACGGAATCCATGTAAGTGTTATGCCCTAGATCCAATCGATTTACGTTGTAAATACTTTTAATATGTTTAATACATTTAATTTTGGCAAGATCTGTTATTTATTTAAATTAATTTTGTGATAAATAATATTAAATAATAGAATTCGAAGATCCAAGTTTAAGTGATTTGTTAATCACAAGGAGTTGTGATTGTGAGATACAAATTACGTATGATTGGATCTTGAATAAACCGTGGTCGTAAGTAATGACGAGATACGGATATCATTATTAAAGTTAGACCATCACGTCTGGCATTTCTTACTCGTGAAGTAAGTAGCTGATCTCACGAGATAAAGTGTGATGATACTTAAATGAACACATGGATGTTTTGTTATAGAACAAAACATTGGAGACTCACTAAGAGATTCCACATGGATAACTATCTGAGTGTCGGTGGTTAATCTCTAACGTTCGGTAGTGGAATTGGTCCTATAACTTGAGGTCATCATAGTGCCTTGTATGAGGACAGTCATACTTTGACGGTGTTGGATGTTGTTCTATCAAGGGCCGCTAATACTACATCGTTCGAGTATGTCAAGAACCATATGAAAGTTGTGAATGACCAATAGAGGATTCGTCACTCTTAGCTAGTAAGAGATTGTGATCTGTATTTCGTTCAATTAAGTCAATAACGAAATCTTTGGCCAAAGTATACATATAAGTCGAAAATGAGTTTTCGACTCATATTGACTTAATAGTAGAATGAAAGATATGATCGATAATCGAGATTGACAAACTTCTATATCTCGTAGTTGATCGGATCATATTGACGAATGGATTATAATTTCATGGTAAACGAACAGTTTTGATTTTGTCATACCACGTGACATTTTCCGTCACATGTGTTACCCTGATACATTACTAGATGTCAATCTAGGACGGCGAGTGTGAATTTGTGATAAATTAAAAGGGTGTTTAATTTATCAGTTTTGATTAGATCAAAATAATATTTCACGTCGTCAGGTATCGTGGTCGGGAACCTAATGGGTCGTACACAAAAGATAATTGGAAGATTGCAAATTGCCAATTGGTTAATTTAACATTCGTTGGATAAATTAATTAATTGGATTTGTTATTTATATTCCAGAATTAATTAATTGGATTAATTAATTCACGGACCGGGTTTAATTAAATTGATTAATTAAATATTGGACCGAATCGAGTCGAGCCCGTTTGGGTTTATATAAATACATGGTTAGGGTTTGAGATCTATAAGGTTTTCATTATTCTTGCTGGCACAAGAGAAAAAAAACCCTAGCAGTTGCAGTCTATTCTCTGTGTGAATTTCATTGGAGGCTGGACAATTGGACAGCTGTTGGAGGCAGATTCAAGTTGCTGGAAAGGAATAACGCAAAGGAGTTTGCAAAATCAAGAAAATGTATATTTCTCATCACAGTTCTTATCTAAATATAAAGTTGAATCCTGAATGGGAATTGAAACTGCTTAATTTCGCTGTGCATGTTTAAGTAAATTCCCAACAGTGGTATCAGAACCAACTTTATATTTGTTAAGAATTGATCTACATATTGATTCAATTAAAAGTTGATTTAATCATGTTTATCCATGAATCTAGCAATTGTAGTTTTAGTTTTATTTTTTCTTTTAGAATCTGATTTTGAAAAAACAAAAAAACAAAAAAGTTTCTTTTTTCTTAGATCGATGCGGCGGGCGGTGGCGGCAGGGCGGGCACTACCTGCAGCGGCCAAGCGGCATTGCCCCTGCCGCCTATTGGGTGGGGCGACACCACAACAGTAAAAATAATTAAAAAAGAATTTTTATTTTTTTTTTTAGGGTTTTGGTTGAAGACGGGGGCCTCAGTTGCAAATAATGCAATTACGGGCCCCTGGTTGCAATTACGAAAATGGGGTTAATTTGCAAAATTTTAAAAGCAGAACCTGTTCTGCAATTTTTTAATTTGGAAGGGGCTGGTCTTAATTTCCAACTTGTGTCAATTTGTAAATTTTCAAAATGGTTTTGAATTTGAATTTTGAATTGGTTTTAAAATGATGTTTTAATTGGGTTTGACCCATATCCTAATTTTGACCCAAAATTAAAATTTATTTAAAATTTGACGACTTTTATATTTTTGTTAAAATTAGATTTAAATTAAATATTTAATTTTGACCCTTAATTGAATTTTATTTTATTTGGGAATTTTGTCCTAAATTAAAAATTAATTCAATTTTATTAGAGTTGGACTCTAATATTATATTAATTAAAATTTGATTTCAATTAATACCACTTCCCAATGCAAATTAAAATTTAGAGTATGACTCTAATTTAATAATTAATTAAAATTCGATTTTGAATAAATTACTTCGCCCAATAGTTATGGAATTAGAGTGGGACTCTAATTCGGGATTTTAGTTAAAATTTGATTTGAATTAAATAGGCCCGCCAATTAAGTTAATTAGTTAATATGATTAATTAATTATTTAATTATTTCGATCCAAAATTTTGAATTATTTTTTATGACTATAATTGCTAGATTTATGAGACATTGCATATAATATTAGATATTATACATAGGAAACATTTATGTGATGAATGTTTATGGATGATTATGGACTCGACCACATGGATGTGTTGAATGGTTGATTTACTTCTTGTTGTTTTATGGGCCTGCGAGCCCTTAATTGTTTTGGATCTGCGAGTCCGTTGTTATTGTTATTGTTATTGTTATTGTTATTGTTATTGTTATTGTTATGGGTCTATGAGCTCTTTATTATATTGGACCTGCGAGTCTGTCGTTATTGTTATTATTATGGGCCTATGAGTCCGATTTCTATTAGGCCTGCGTGCCAACTAATATAGGATACATGTTGCAATTTGACTAATTGAAGGTGCAAGAAGAGGTGGACGCCATGGAGATGGTGCATTGGTGTTAATCCAATGTTGTACCCCTTAGGAATTGACCAACTAGTCTTCCCTTTGGCTCGGGAAAACTAGATAGAACAAATCCATAATCATCCATACTATTACTTATATATATATTTATTCGCATAGTAGATGTATGTTTAAATATATATATATATATATATATATATAAAATTACTTGATGAGACTATTGCACGTTAAATCCCTCGTTAAAATATTAAGTTAGTATTATTTGCCTTCCATCATTATAGTGAAAAATGAGAATCCTAAATCGACCTTAGCTTGTTGAGTACACTCAAGGCTGATCTATTAGGGATATGTTTGACACTATGAAATATTTGATATTTCTGAATGATGAGTTTGACTTAACTAAAATTTATCTTTTGTTGAATACACTTAAGGAGATAAGTTTTAGAGGCAAGTTAAGCTAACACATAAGATGTGTGAAGACAAAAGAGTTGTCAGCTTAATGATCTAGGAGTTGTATGGAGATACAATTGATAATAATATCTACCCAAATGCTCTATTAGGATTTGTTGAGTACACTCAAGATCTTGATACAATGAAGAGGATCCCAACCCACTGGGAATCAAATGTGGATTCAAATAATTTATGTATGAGGGTCATGAATTTATTTTAAACAGTGGGAAGATGTTTAATTAAAGTCCATATTGAATTTGTGCATATGCATTATAATACATATTAATTCTATGTTTTTCGTCATTTACAGTTTTTGAATCATGAGTAATCATATGAATTTGAGAGGCATACTAGATGCCAACAAACTGAGCGGACCAAATTTTCTCGATTGGCACCGCAATTTGATAATCGTTCTCAAGCCTGAGAAAATTGGGTATGTCCTTGAGCAGCCCTTTCCAGTGGTGCCTACTGAAAATTCTACTCAGGAAGAGGTGGCTACTTACAACAAACACAATGATGACGATAACACTGCAGCATGCGTGATGCTTGCAGCTATGTCACCTGAGTTGCAGAAGCAACATGAGGGTATGGATGCTTACACTATGATTTTTCATCTCAAGGAGTTGTATGATGAACAATCTCGTGTAGAGAGGTATGAGACCTCTAAACAACTATACCGGTACAAAATGGCAGAGGGATCTTCAGTCAGTACTCATGTGCTGAAGATGAATGGTTTCATTGAAAAACTGGCTTCAATTGGTTTTATCATGGATCATAAACTAAGTATTGACTTGTTTCTGCAATCTCTGCCAGATAGTTATTCACAATTCATTATGAACTTCAATATGAATAAGATCGAATGCACACTCCCTGAGTTGCTTAATATGCTTAAAATTGTGGAGCCCAATGTCAAGGCTAGCACTGGGCATGCCTTAGCTATTCATTCCTCCAAGGGCACTAAGAGGAAAATCAAAGGAAGTTTTAAGAAAACATCCAAAAAGGCTAAGGGTAATAACAAAGCAGTCAAAGCAATCAAGGATAATACCAAATCTGATTACCCATGCTATCATTGTAAAGTGAAAGGTCATTGGAAGAGGAACTGCAAGGCTTACCTCGCTAGCTTGAAGGGAAAGAAGTCTTCTGAAGCTTCTACTTCAGGTAATTTTGTTATCGAGGTTAATATGTCTACTTCATTAGCTTCTTGGGTATTAGATACCGAATGTGGATCTCATATTTGTATAAATATGCACAGACTAAAGAAAAGTAGACCACTGCAGAAAAGAGAAGCTGACCTGCACGTGGGAAATGGAGCAAGAGTTGCTGCATTAGCTGTAGGGACATACTTCTTACCACTGACTTCGGGCTTAGTATTAGAATTAGAAAATTGCTATGTTGTTCCCGCCATTACTAAAAATATTATTTCTATTTCGTGTTTGGACATGAATGATTTTTCAATTAATGTTAAGAACAATCGTTGTTCGTTTTATAAAGATGAGATCTTTTATGGTTGTGGTGTGTTGCAAAATGAAATTTATATTCTTGATACTGAGTCGTCTATTATGAATATAGAAAATAAAAGGTGTAAAAGTGATAATCTAAATAATACATACCTCTGGCATTGCAGACTGTGTCATATTAACGACAAATGCATTTTCAAGTTACATAAAGATGGATACTTGGGGTCAACTGATTTTGAATCATTTGACAAATGTGAGTCATGCCTGTTAGGCAAAATGACCAAGTTCCCTTTTACTGGAAAATGATAAAGAACCGCAGAACTACGGGGACTAATACATACTGATGTATGTGGACCCATGTCAATAACTGCCAGAGGTGGTTTCTCTTACTTCATCACATTCACTGATGATCATTCTAGATATGGTTATGTGTATCTGATGAAGTTCAAGCATGAAGCACTTGAAAAGTTCAAGGAATTCAAATTTAAAGTAGAGAAACAGACTGGTAAAAATATTCTCGCGCTGAGATCAAATCGAGGTGGAGAATATTTAAAAAGAGAATTTTTAGATTATCTAAAAGAGAATGGGATTCTCTCGCAGTGGACTCCACCATATACACCACAACATAATGGAGTATCTGAATGGAGGAATCGCACTTTGTTAGATATGGTGCGATCTATGATGAGCCATGCAAACATCCCAAAATCATTTTGGGGTCATGCACTAATTGCTGCGTGCTACACACTTAATCATGTCCCATCTAAATCGGTCAACAAAACTCCATACGAGCTATGGAGAGGAAAAAGACCAAACTTAGCTCACATGAAAGTTTAGGGCTGTGATGCTTATGTAAAGCGAAATGAATTAGATAAACTTGAGGCTAAATCTGACAAATGCATATTTGTGGGATATCCAAAAGAGACAATTAAATATCAATTTTATAATCCCGTTGAGAAGAAGGTGTTCATCTCAAGACATGCCATATTCCTAGAGAAAAAGTTTATTCTAGGAGAGGGTAGTGGGAGCAAACTAGAACTTAAAGAAGTTCAAGAATCCACAGATACTGTTGACGAATTAGATGAACCTGAGTCTGATCCTACACCTGTTGACGAACAGATTCTTGATCAGGATATAGAGAACCCTGAGGACACTCCAAATCAGCATAAATCAAGTAGGATCATTCGACCTCCCAGAAGGTACGAATTCACGATTACTAATCAAGTATTATTAGTCGAGGATGATGAACTTATAAATTACGCAGAAGCAAAGTCAAGTGTTGACTCGAAGAGATGGTAAGAAGCCATGGAATTCGAAATGAACTTAATGTATGAGAACAAGGTTTGGACCTTGGTCGACCTTCTAGGTGGGATAAAATCGATATGTTGTAAATGGGTTTACAAGAAAAAGGTCGATGTAGATGGAAACATCCATACATACAAAGTAAGGCTAGTAGCGAAGGGTTACACACAAAGACAAGGCGTTGACTTTGATGAAACTTTTTCGCCTGTAGTCATGCTAAAGTCCATTCGAATTTTGCTTACAATAGCTGCATACCATGATTATGAGATATGGCAAATGGATGTCAAAACTGCTTTCCTTAATGGAAACTTACAAGAGGAGGTGTACATGACACAGCCTGAAGGTTTTGAATCCAAAGGAGCAAACAAAGTATGTAAGCTAAATCGATCCATTTATGGATTAAAGCAAGCCTCTAGGAGCTGGAATCGTCGTTTTGATGAGACAATCAAAAGGTTTGATTTTATCATAAATGAAGATGAACCGTGTGTTTACAAGAAGACAAGTGGGAGCGCGATCGTATTCCTAATATTATATGTCGATGACATATTATTAATGGGAAATGACATCCCAATACTTCAATCGGTAAAATTATGATTGTCAAAGAATTTCTCCATGAAAGATATGGGAGAAGCAGCGTATATCTTGGGAATCAAGATCTATAGAGATAGATCTAAAAGATTACTAGACTTATCCCAATCTTTGTACATAGATAAAATCTTGAGAAGATTTAATATGGAAGAGTCTAAAAGAGGTTTATGTCCCATGTCGCATGGGATTTACCTCTCAAAAGATATGTGTCCTAAAACACATGATGAAAGGAGTCGCATGGATAAGATTCATTATGCTTCGGCGATAGGATCTATCATGTATCCGATGCTATGTACGAGACCAGATGTTTCATATGCTCTAAGTGTTACGAGTAGGTTTCAAGCAAACCCTGGTGAGAAATACTGGATAGCGGTTAAGAACATTCTTAAGTACTTGAGAAGAACCAAATATGTGTTCTTAATCTATGGAGAAAATGAACTGAAAATTCATGGGTATACTGATTCCAGCTTTCAAACTAACAAAGATGATAGCAAGTGCTATCGGGATATATGTTTACTCTCAACAATGGAGTGGTTAGTTGGAAAAGTTCCAAACAGGAGACAACCGTTGATTCAACAACAGAAACCGAGTACATTGCTGCTTCTGAAGCAGCGAAGGAAGTTGTCTGGATCAAGAAGTTCATTAATGAACTTGGAGTCGTTGCTAGCATTGTTGATCCCATACCTTTGTATTGTGATAACAATGGACCCATTGCACAAGCGAAGGAACCGAGGTCTCATCAACGTCCAAACATATGCTAAGGCGATATCATCTCATCAAGGAGATTATACAAAGAAATGACGTAACGATAGAGCAAGTTCACATAGATGACAATATTGCAGATCCACTAACAAAGCCGTTGTCACAACAGAAATATGATCGTCATGTGGACACTTATGGTATTAGATACATGAGTGATTGGATCTAGTGCAAGTGGAAGTTTGTAAGTGTTATGCCCTAGATCCAATCGATTTAGGTTGTAAACACTTTTAATATGTTTAATACATTTAATTTTGGCAAGATCTATTTTTTATTTAAATTAATTTTGTAATAAATAATATTAAATAATAGAATTCGAAGATCCAAGTTTAAGTGATTTGTTAATCACAAGGAGTTTTGATTGTGAGATACAAATTACGTATGATTGGATCTTGAATAAATCGTGGTCGTAAGTAATGACAAGATACGGATATCGTTAATACAGTTAGACCGTCACGTGTAGCATTTCTTACTTGTGAAGTAAGTAGCTGGTTCACGAGTTAAAGTGTAGTGACACTTAAATGAACACATGGATATTTTGTTATAGAACAAAACATTGGAGACCTGCTAAGAGATTCCACATGGATAACTATTTGAGTGTCAGTGGTTAATCTCTAACGTTCGGTAGTGGAATTAGTCCTATAACTTAAGGTTATCATAGTGCCTTGTATGAGGACAGTCATACTTTGCCGGTGTTGGATGTTGTTCTGCCAAGGGCCGCTAATACGACATCGTTCGGGTATGTCAAGAACCATATGAAGATTGTGAATGATCAATAGAGGATTCGTCATTCTTAGATAGTAAGAGATTGTGATCTGCATTTCGTTCAATTAAGTCAATAATGAAATCCTTGGCCAAGGTATACATATAAGTCGAAAAGGAGTTTTCGACTCACATTGACTTAATAGTAGAATGAAAGATATGATCGATAATCGAGATTGACAAACTTCCATATCTCGTAGTTGATCGGATCATATTGACGAAGGAATTATAATTTCATGGTAAACAAACAGTTTTGATTTTGTCATACCACATGACATTTCCCGTCACATGTGTTGCCCTGATACATTGCTAGATGTCAATCTGGGACGGCGAGTGTGAATTTATGATAAATTAAAAGGTTTTTAATTTATCAGTTTTGATTAGATCAAAATAATATTTCACGTCATTAGGCATTGTGGTCGGGAATCTAATGGGTCGCACACAAAAGAGAATTGGAAGATTGCAAATTGTCAATTGGTTAATTTAACAATCGTTGGATAAATTAATTAATTGGATTTGTTATTTATATTTCCAAATTAATTAATTCACGGACCGGGTTTAATTAAATGGATTAATTAAATATTGGATCGGATCGGGCCAAGCCCATCTGGGTTTATATAAATACATGGTTAGGGTTTGAGGTCCATAAGATTTTCATTATTCTTGCTGACACAAGAGGAAAAATCCTAGCAGTTGCAGTCTATTCTCTGTGTGGATTTCATTGGAGGCTGGACAATTGGACAGCTGTGGGAGGCAGATTCAAGTTGTTGGAAAGGAATAACGCAAAGGAGTTTGCAAAATCAAGAAAATGTATATTTCTCATCACAGTTCTTATCTAAATACAAAGTTGAATCCTGAATGAGAATTGAAACTGTTTAATTCTGCTGTGCATGTTTAAGTAAATTCCCAACAATCCATCCGTGGAAATGCAAGCTAAGTTGTTCAAACAAGCTTGGCCACAAGAAAGTAGTGTACACATACCAATGTACCATCTAATGACAAAGGACAGTTTAATTATCTGAGTTAATGTTCTCTTCTTTCTCAAATGAAAATGAGAAACAAAAGAACCTGCTGCAAGAATTGAAGATACAATCCTAGAAGAGATGGTCAATCGTGACAAGCTAAAAGATAGGTTGGAAAAGATTATCAATCAGCAAAAGACACAGGTTTTATTGAAACTTCTGGTCTAACATCCTTATAAAAAACAAGTAATCCTGGAAAAAAATACAGCAATCAGTGACTTCAGTGTTCCATAAAATTTAACACCAGTTCTGAAATGAAAACTCTATGTTACTCATTGAAGACGTAAAACGCTCTCAAAATCAATTTTATGAAAATGTAAAAAGGTAGTATATATCTTCACACTGAAAAAAATTGCATACATTTGAATGATCAGTGATTGAGAAACAGAAGAGCCGATAAAAAAAATAATAAAAAAAAAATAGCCATAACTCTAAGAAATGGAGCACAATGAGGGAGAAATATATTTTCCGTAGGAGTCTTAACTCTGACAAGGCTTTGAGAGGTCACATAAGAAGCACCCATGTTCACGCAAAAGGAGAATTAACCATCGAGAAGCTGAAAAACAGGTGACAAAAAAAAAAAAAAAAAAAAA